>NC_066583.1:207598214-207903206 GCF_024323335.1 Lathyrus oleraceus
TTTTCAACTCTTAACTTTTTAATTTTTGCTTAGGATAGCCTCTTCATATCCTCCACTTCTTAAATTTCAAAATTTCTCCCTCTTTTCAAAAACCTTTCTTTGCTTGTGATTTCAAATTTAGACATTGTTTTAATGATTAGAAACTTTGGTCTTATTCCATTGAATTTTAAAACTTCTTTTCTTAAATGAAAGTTGTAAATAAACTTAACCATATTGACTTAAATTTCAAAAGACAAAAAGAACTAACAATTCCATTCAAATTTTTGGCCTTTTATGCCTTTTCTCATTAAACTTTTGTTAAAAGCAATTCAAAAACTTATTTAAAATTTTTACCACGAACTACGAGGTTTTGATCCCTCATTTTTATGTTGGTACGTAGGCATAGGACCAAAGGTCTTGTCAAACACAAAAATATAATCAATGAATTCTTTTCTCATACCCACACTCTATTTTTTCTCAAACATCCTTTATACCAAAACATATGCACACATAAAAAAGGGCTCCCTAGGAGTACCTAGGACACTTTGGGTGCTAACACCTTCCCTCTGTGTAACCAACCCCCTTACCTATAATCTCTGGCATTTTATTAGTTTTGATTTGAAAACTTCTTATCTTTGGGTTTATTCGTACTTTTCCCTTTTCCTTTGGAAACAATAAAAATGCGGTGGCAACTCTTGGTTTATTAACGCTAAGTTTATCCATAGCTTGATGGTCATGAATTTACCGCTACACAAATTAAGTGGCGACTCTGATGGGGAGTAATCCTCAGTGGGTTTAGCCTACTTTTTTTATGTGTATATATTTGTATATTTGATGTTTGTATATATTGTTTATGTGATATAATATTTTTGTTGTGCTTGGTGATCTCTGAGTGGTGAGATAAGTTCTAACCCTAGACTTGAGTGTAATTAAGATAGGAGGATGTTATAATCATGTTCAACTTGTATGGAGTAGTCCTTAACAAGTTGGCTTGAGACCCATCTTGGCATATTTAGGACGTAGTGTAGAGACTGTTCAGGTGTAGACTTGATAACAATTATTACGCGATACTACACTCAGACGAGTCTCTCTTGAGAATATTATGGGTTGATGAGTCAGTCATCCTAACCTATAATATCTGATAGATGGGATTAAGATTCTGGGAACTTCTTAGAACATGATCTACATGTTTTTATCGTTAGTACACTCCTTTGGGATGGTTCTTAACCCGACTCCATGCTCGTGACTCACAACAAACCCTTTGATCTTGGTTGATCTGATCAAGTCTTGTCAATATCAATGGAACTTGGGTGTTAATAAGGTGAAAACCATAATCCACCAAAATGGAGGATTGATCTTGATAATGACTTGATCCATCCCTTGACCTTTTTTTGTGTTTGTCTTGTGTGTGATCCATTTGTTTGTGATTGTTGCATCCATGCATCCATGCGCATCATAACATTCATCAGAGAAAAATAAATTTCAAGGAAACTGAGGTCTTGTTTGCAAATACTTTCAGACCATGGATTATGGACGAAGGAACACTAAGAAGTACAGTTTCAGATGTCCTAATTTGAAAGAGCTAAAGAAGTTGTCATCCTTTGTACTAAATCCCTCATACTTCAAGCAACATCATGGGAAGCTTTTGCCTATATTATATGTTGATGTGGTTGAAGGACTTCTTAGTGTTTTGGTTCAGTTTTATGATCCTCTCTACCGGTTCACTTTTCCTAATTATCAGCTTGTGCCTACATTAGAGGAGTATGCCCATCTCTTGGGAATACCCGTACTAACAAGGTACCTTTTAGTGGATTTAAGGAGATTCCCATAACTCATGTCATAGTTGAAGCTCTTCATCTGAAGAAGTCTGAGATTGATGCTCATTTGGTGAAGAAATGAGGTATTCTTGGGTTGACTTATGAGTTTCTCATTGGTAGGGCTACTATTTTTTCTCAAGCCAGTAGTATGGATGCTTTTGAAGCCATATTTGTATTGCGTATCTATGGTTTAGCTTTGTTCCCTAACATTTACGATTTTGTTGATGTTAACACCATCAGAATCTTCTTGATTGGGAATCATGTTCCTACTCTGTTGGGTGACATGTATTTCTCTTTGCATTTGAGGAATTCTAAAGGTGGTGGAACTATTGTGTGTTGTGTTCCTCTTCTATACAAGTGGTTTATTTCACACTTGCCTCAGACACCTGCTTTTTTGGAGAACAAGTAATGTCTACAGTGGTATCAGAGATTTATGTCTCTCACTAATGATGATATTATTTGGTATGATTTTTCATTGAGTAGCTTGGACATTATTGATAGTTGTGGAGAGTTCTCTAATGTGTCTCTCATTGGTACACAAGGAGGAATCAACTACAACCCTGTTTTGGCTCGTCGTCAACTTCGGTTTCCCTTGAGAGATAAACCTAATAACACTCAGTTAGAAGGTCTGTTTTATCAAGAGGGTAAAGATCCCCAACACTTGAATAAAAGGATGGTACATGCTTCACACAACGTATATAGGAAAGGAAGATCCGAACTTGGTCCACGCAACTGTGTAACTTTGGAAGCTTACACTAATTGGATGAAGAAGAGAGCTTTGAAGCTCAAAATGTCGTACGCTTGTGAAAGACCTATGTCTATGGTTATGGATGAGCCATCAACTCTCCCTAACCAAGATTTTGAGGAGTTGGAATACGCACTTGCCACGATGAAGCAAGAGAGAGATATGTGAGAAGAACGGTTCCATGCCTTGAACCAAAAGCATGAAGAGTTGCAGCTTGAGTCTAAAGACAAGGATGCACTTATCGAGACTCTTGAAGACCGAGCAGTGAAGCGACAGAGAGAGCCAGAGGGTCTATCTTCCTCTAGAATTCCTCAACCTTCCAGTACTTGGAGGAAGATCTTTGATCAGCTAGTCCTCTAGAAAGCTCAGATGAATACATCCTTTAAGTCTGAGATTCGATGCATCCAAAGGAAGTATGCACCCATAGTCAGATCATCTGATGCAGTTGCTAGGGATCCTTAGGATGAAATTTTCCTTTTCTCTTGTATTTGTACTTTGGTTTCTGAAATTGTATTCAGTGTAATCCTTCCAAATTTTATGAATAGAAAGAGATTTTATGGTCAATCAAATTGTCGTTATTATTATTTGTATATATATTTGCAAATAGGACTTCATATGTTCCTTGAAATTAAAAACAATAACAAATATTGCATTACATGCATCATTTTCATAACAAGTTTCTTCCACCAGATGTCTTATTAGTTCTTCTTCTGTGCATCAGCCAAGCTGACTCACCGATATAATACTCGCATTAATCAACCGAAGAGAATGTAACATTTATAGCTAGAGAACCGAGAGCTGAAGGATGAGATCGCCACACTTACGGCGCTAATGGAGTATGTCATTGCTTCCCAGAACCAGTCATCACCGTCTCCTACAACTCCTCCTCCTCAGAGAACCTTCATTTCTGAGATTGCTTCTACAACTATCCCTGTTACTGTTGCCAGTCAACCCATTCCTGCCATGCCTGCTGGATTCCCTTTGGGAATGACACCAAATTTTATGCCAGAAGGGTATGCACCCACCTTTGTTTCTCTTCCAGAATCTAGCCCCATCATGTTAGTGCCACCTTCTGTTGTTCATACTCTTCCTCGTGTTGAGGACACCATCTATCACTCTAAGTCATCTGAGGGTCCATATGTATACGAGAAGATGGATGAAATGAAACATCAATTCCTTGAGCTGCACAAAGAGTTGAAGACTCTAAGAGGGAAAGACTTGTTTGGGAAGAGTGCTGCTGAACTCTGCTTGGTTCCCAATGTTAAGATCCCGGTGAAATTCAAGGTCCCAGACTTTGAAAAGTACAAAGGGAATACTTTCCCGCTAAGCCATCTTGTGATGCATGCCAGGAAAATGTCTACTCAAACTGATAATGATCAGATGTTGATTCACCATTTCCAAGACAATTTAACTGTGTAAGTCTAAGGAGTGCCTTAGAGGGGGTGAATGAGGCACTTAGACGATTTTCTGGATTTTTGACGATTTATGACTTTTACTTTCTTGAGATGCTTATGTTATGAAAAGAGGAAAGTGCGGAAAGTAAAGAACACCACGATGTATAGTGGTTCCCCTCACAGATTGAGAGTACTCCACTCCCCTTTCAACACGAAAGAGAATTTCACTATAATGTTAGATTCCTAGACAATACACCTTAAGGTCTTTCTATCTAATTCTAACACACCAAGAACAATCCTCTTGGATTTACAATGTTTAAAGTCTAATCGAGACTCAATTTCTCACAAAAGGACCTCTTGTATCCACACACCGGATAACAAGGATAAAACCTTACAAACTTGTTCTTAACAATCCTAAAAATAAGTTGTAATCAAGAAATACAATTCTGAATTTTTGTAGAAGATGAAATAGTTGGAAGTTTTGAAGTATATCAATTTATCAATTGATCTTCTCCTTTGTAACACTCAATTCTCACAATAATTATACAAGTGTTCTTTGTATGAAATGAAACTATGATGCTGAAAATGAAAGTTTATGCAAGGTTTCACTCTTAAGAAAATTTGGAAGAACACTTAAAAATGTTTGAGAGAATGTGTATAAATGATTTGAAATTTTGCAAGGAGGTGAATTTGAAATCTGGAAAAATGATGTATATATATTGTCTAAACACCTCCTCAGATCAATGCAATAATCCAAAGGATGCCATGGTTCATGGTAAAGAAAACAGAAAAGTTTCCATGAAGAGATGCATTGATTTTTTCCTCTGGATCAGTGGTAATCGATTACCTTAATATGGGTAATCGGTTACTTGCATTCAATGTGCAAAAAATATTTGAAATTTTCTCAGAGTAATCGGTTACCTTAAAAAAGGATAATCGATTACTTGTTTCCAACCTTCAAAAAATATTTGAATTTTACACAGAGTAATCGGTTATCATAAAATGGATAATAGGTTACTTTGTCACAAATTTGAAAAATAGTTAAAAGAATGAAGTGATGTGATTTCTTTGATGCATAAAAATACTTTCAATGATTATGGCATGAATAAAACATGTTTTGAACACTTGTATAAATATTTAGAGATCAAGTGTTATACCTTATCCATTTGAAAGTCAAATCTTCATGAGTTTCATCGAGACTTGATCATTAGTTGAAAACTTCGTTCATGGGCTTGAATCTTGATCAGTCCTTTTTGTTAATCAATTTTAGCTTTTTAGAGAAGTTTGTCGTCATCAAAACATCTGAGAAGTCATGTCTTTACAATCTCCCCCTTTTTGATGATGACAACCCAAAAGAATGAAAGTTTGATGCAAGCATGTTTCTCTAGCAAATGCTCCCCCTAAATTTATGTTTTAAAGAGTCTTTTGAAATCTGCATTTTGTTATAGAGAAACAGATAACAAAGAGATAACACAATAACAATCTCTTCTCCCCCTTTGTCATTAACAAAAAGGGTGAAATAATCATGCAAGCAATATACATCAAGCACCACATAACACACAAGATAATGCAAACATAATATAAACCAACAGTTTTAGCATAGTCTTAAAAGAAACTAAAAGTACTAACTTAAAAAACATAAACTAGGAAATAATAATATAAAAAAATGACCAACTTAATCACTTTCTGACATATCGACTCCATCATCCTCTTCACCTTCTTCTTCATTTTCCTCAGCACCTTTTTCACTTGGGACAGGTTGACGGTTCAAAGAAAGGAAGAGTTTCCAAAGTGATTTGATTCCATGTTGAGTGACCCTGTGATTATGATGCATGGTGGTTTCAATGGAACACATCTTGTTATACAGCATAGCATTTGTGATTTCACCTTCCGAAATTGGTGGAGGAGCGGAAGAAGCGACCGAATCCTTGTACCAAAACCGGTGTTCTTCGTTGCGGTAATCTCGTTGATTTCACAATTTCTAACCGTCATTGGAGTCTTTGGTTCTCTTTGAAGCGGAACACCATGGAATTCTAAAATTCTTGAAACAATTCTACCATACGGAAGTCCGCCACTTAGAGATAATTCATGCTTCATGTGTTGGTAAATGACATAAGCCCAATTAATCTTCATGTTCAGTTTCATGGCTCTAATAAGCTGCAGTTCAAGTTCACTATCTTGGGCATGGTTAGAATGTTTTGGAACCAACACATAGGCAAGAACATAATGGAGCATCCTATCACTCACAAATAGGAGGTTAGAAAATTTCACTACCCTTGAGGATTCTGATCTCTACTGGCTCATGAGGCTAGCCTGAGTGCCTCTAGAAATTGAAACAAAATACTCTAAACTGTTATAATTGCTCCAGGCATCATTGTCGAGTTCAGTTCCTTGACGAAATGCTTCTCCTTTAGAAGGGATTTCCAGACAGGTTCCCAATTGATTCAGATCCATACAGATTTCGACATTCTTGATCTTAGCAATACACACCAGATCTCCAAAAACATCGGTTCCAAACTTTATAGAGGTATAGAAATCTCTTATCATATCAGGGTAATAATCACCAATATCAGAAACTAACTTATCTACCCCTGAATTTCTCAGCAAAGTTTCAAAGGTAAAGTTATGAGAAGGAAAAGCTTGGAAGTTAACATATTTTACCGGCATGAGAGTTCGAGTCTGGACAGTATAGCTCAACCGTCTGGATTTCACAGTGCCATCATGTTGTTCTTATGTATGTTGAGAAGCTTCTTCATCCATTTTCTTCTTTACTTTGTCTTGTCTTGGAGCTGCCAAGGAAGCTTTGAGAGTTAGGGTTCTGGAAAGGTTTTTCTGGATTCTAGCTGGAGAGAGAATATGGTGAGTTGATGGAGAGTGATAGTGAGAGTGATAATGAGAGTGGGGTTTTAATTTAGCTTTGAATGGAGTTAATGGAGGAGAAGGAAGATGGAGGGTTTTGGAAGAGTGAGATGAATGTGAAGGTTGGAGAGAGAGTACCAATGCTGAAGTGATTGACTTTAAGTAAAAAAAAAGAAACAAGCACTTAACACAAACAATGCAACAACTCACGTGTATTTAAAAATTAAAAAATTCTGGAAGGAACAGTGGTAATCGATTACTCTAAACAGGGTAATCGGTTACACAAATTAAAAATGTGTAAGGAAGGCAAAAATATGCAGGGTAATCGATTATCCAATAAGGAGTAATCGGTTACACAGAATAAAAATTTGTAAGGAAGGAAAAAATATGAAGGGTAATCGATTACCCAATATGGAGTAATCGATTATGTAAGACCCCAATTTTGGCCCTAAGATCCCTCATGGCCCATATCATATCATACCATGGCCTCAAGGATCATTGTGCACCTAGCTTCCCTCCTAGTGGGTGGGTCACCTTGTGAGTGTGGTTCTTGATCACCAAGCATGTTTTGCATTTGTATATCATTGCTTTTCATATGTTTACCAACCAAAAGTACAAAAATATTGTCATCTAACCATGTTACTTGCAGCTGAAGCAATCTACAGTCAAACAGTCAAATCAGTCATTAAGCAATAGATGGTGGCCATTCTTGAAGAATTTGGGCACCATGATCAATCATCAAGAGTTCATATATGTTGTGACATCATTTGGAATCAAGATCTCAAGTGATTAGGGTTTGGAATTCATCAGAACATGGTTCAGTCAAGCAAAACCCTAGAAAAGTCAACCTTGGTCAACTGTCCATTTAATCAGTGATTTGATGATGGGAATTGGTCTGAGAGGTCTCGTTCATGTCTATATAAGCCTCATATATCATGTCAAGCATCCACAGTGAAGAAAATAAAGTCAGACAAGAAATTTCCAGAAATAGAAAGTTGACCTGTAATTGGAATTTGCCAAAAATGGAAACTTCTTGATCCTAAACTTACATCATGATACAAGCTTCAAATGAATTTTTGCCCAACATGAAAGTTGAAGATCTTGTTCTCCCATTTCCAAAAAGTCCAAGAACACTCAATTCCCATGTATGGTTGGCAAGTTATGATCAAAACATTCTCAAAACTTTTTGAACTTCAAAAGGCCATATCTCTCAAACCATTTGGCCAAATTGGGTGGGGTTTTTTGCAACAAGTCACATTTGATCCCCTCTTTCCAAATATGTCATCATCATTCACCAAAACTTCACAAATCAAAATGGCCTTTTTGGAATGGCATGAATTAATTTCAAGAGAGGTGAAAAAATGAATTTCCAAGTTAAGCCATTCCAACACATTCTACCACTTGAGAACATTCAGAAATTGCATTTTTGACATGTTAGAGGCCCAATTTCGCAGCTGTAAGCCTTGCCTTTGTCACTTAAGTGAAATTGATCAAAATTGCCAAAACACCTCATTTTTCAAGCTAACCTTAATTACCACTCACTAACCAAAACACTTAGCAATAAACACAGTATATATTTCATTTCTTCTGCAGAGAAAAACCCTAGCTAGCAGCCACACATTCAAGACAGAAAATTCATTTTTCTCTCAAAACCATCATTTTCTTCATTTTGCAATTCTGCCAAAAAACCTTCAAGGAGCCCGAGCTGGTCTGATTTGTTTCATGATACAACAATCATTTAGAAGCATGTGCAAGAAGGATATCATAACTGTAAGCAAAAGCAAGCACTGTTTCATCAAAGGACTCTCTCATGGCAGATCTGGATTGGAGTAAAACCAAACATTCCTGAGCCAAACTTCCTTCACCATTCACCTTTTGGAAGCTAGTGGAGCATCTGTTTCGAGCATCTGGAGCCAAATAGCAACTGTAGCTCAACTGCTCTCCAACTTTGGTCAGTTTTCGAGTCTCTCATTTCTCTAAATCATGCTATGCATTATGTAGGTCTTCCTTTGCTGATTGTTTTGAGCTTTGAGTTTTTGAAAATGGTTGAATATTTATGAAGATATGTTGATTTGAAACTTGGTGCTCATATATGTTTCTACTTGTTTTTTCCATGATAAGTTGAGTTAATGAAAATGGAGTGTAGATTATGAATGTATGATGCTGGCTGGTTCGAATGATGCATTTAATTTCCATTTCTGGGCAAATATTTTTTTTCGATTTTGTGGATGAAGATGAAGATCTACTGTATGCGATAAACCCTAATTTCATTTGCTGCCCAGAATTTGTTTTACGTGTTTTGCATGATATTGTCCTATTCCATTGCCATGAGCCAGTGCCTGGTTGCCACGTCTGGGAGCGCTGCGCAGCGTTTTATTAAAGTGTCAAGATAATTACAAGTATGCCACCGGTCGTGCCCCTTGTCCTATTGATTCATGTTGTTTTCATTATTTATTCCATTTTTGATTACAAACTTACAAAAATCATAGCTCATCCATTGTTAATCCAAAATTCATGGGATTTTTTGCATCATGTTCATCACAATCTCTAGTTTTTTATCATGTATTTTCTAGAATTTTTGCATGAATGGTCTTTAAATGGT
This sequence comes from Lathyrus oleraceus, assembly GCF_024323335.1. NCBI lineage: Eukaryota > Viridiplantae > Streptophyta > Magnoliopsida > Fabales > Fabaceae > Lathyrus > Lathyrus oleraceus. The sequence continues at coordinate 207,607,611 of NC_066583.1, forward strand.
GCTAGGGTTTGTGACATGTGCTCATATTTTGTACACTTTGCCAAAACATTTGTGAAATGATGATGTTTTATCCAATGGCTTCCAAATTGTTTGTGCTTAAACTAGACACATTCATGGTTATTTTGGTATAGAGTGTGTGAATTTATCATTTCTGGTTTGAGAGTTATGATTTTTTGAATTAGGGTGTGACAATTTGTGTCACACCATTGATGTCCAACTTCATGATTTTTATTACCATGCTTCTTGACCTCCAATTTCTTTGAATTTTTGCATGAATGTACTCTTGGATGTCTAGTTTATATGTGAATTTTCTTGGAATTATTTGTGGCATTTCCTAATTGTTTGGGATTTTCTCCCCTGTTTGACCAAAATGTTGACGTTTGTGATACATGTTCCCATTTCATTTGTGAAATTCTCATACTTAATTGGATGGACATGAAATTTGACATGTGATTAGTAGACATCTTAAGCTTTGTCATGGTGTTGATCCCATTCATTTCTCATATGTTGTCACTGATTTATGATTTTTTGAAGTCGATACATGTTTGGTTGACTTCTTTGAGCATGCTTAAACTTGCCTTGCCTTTCTGATTTTCATTGACCAACTTCCCTTGATCCAAATGAGCTGAAATTTTATATGCATATCATGTTATGGATTATGATTGGTCATGAATTATTTGATGATTTATTAAAATGCTTATGATTGGTTTTGAGTTGAGTCTTGCTCTTGACTTCTATGAGCTTCCATATGCTATGCTTTGACCTAATTTGTTTATGAAATCATAATGGTGAATGATATGAATGTGGGACCAATTGAGTTTGTTTCTTAATTGTTTAAACTTGATTTTGATTGGATATCACTTGCTGTTTTGACTTTCTCATCTCCTTTTGACCCTAGGCTTGTCCTAGTGGTCCTGTTACTCATGTTTGAGTTCATGTTTTCAGGTTAAGCAACAAATGCTCCAAAGAGATCATTACAATTTGATTGAGCTTGATTGTTTATCATGACTAACATGTTTGTTTTGTAGGTTGCTTGGCTCACAAGCTTTGAGTCTTGTGCTTTGCACATTTATCTGTTTGTGTTTGACTGTTAATCCTTACCTCATTTTGCTTTGACTTTGAGTTGTGTACTGATTCTGTTTGACTATTTCAGGTACCTTTAGTTGCTTAGTTCTTTAAGAACTTGCTTTGCTTTGCTTTATAGCAATTTGAATTGAGGTATAATCCCTTTTCTTCATGTAGTCTGGAAGACCTGGCCTGTTACTTGGCCAGGCAACTGTCTGAAGTCCTCCTTAAGAGGCAATGCTTGTGTGTGTTTACATTTGTCCCAAGCAGGAAAAGTCCTTTTAATAAGGCAATTGGTAGATCAAAGAGATATGTAGCCTATCTCCTACTATTCTGTGAGTCTTCTCCTTGCTCCCATTACATGGTTGTAGCATTGAGATCCAAACCCAAGATCTATAGAGTCAATAATCTGTGGAGAGAGTTCCTACTTTCTGAACTCCCACACCTTCTGATATTCAAATGCTCTCCCTGACCAGGGATAAGAGCAATGAGGCACACCCCTCATCTCCTTTCATCTGCTTCACCTTAGCCCCTCAATGGCGAGGTTAAGAGCACCAGTGACCCTATTCCAGTTGGCTTCAATGCCTAACCCTTTTGTATGAGCCTCCTTGTTTGATTATAGTGTGTGCTGAATGCTTTCATTGATTGATTGTTGTTTCATATGCACATGTTTGCTTGTATGCTTTATGCATTTATCATCATTAATTGCTCATTAGTGCATGATCATCTCATTTGTCTTTGTGACATTATCATTGTTGTTTGCCCATTGAGGACAATTGTAAGACCATTCATTGGCTATTGTTCCTATGATGTGGAAGTGAGTATAAGACCATTTCATTGGCCACTCATTTTATCTTTGCTTGATGCATTTGTTTGATTGTATGTGAGGATGCAATTATAAGTCCCTGTAAGTTGGCATTTGCTTTCCTATGATCACATGTTGCTTTGTTTGATTGTATGTGAGGATGCAATTATAAGTCCCTGTAAGTTGGCATTTGCTTTCCTATGATCATATGTTGCTTTGCTTGTTTGTATGTGAGGATACAATTGTAAGTCCGAGTAATTTGGCATTTGTTTTCCTATGATCATATGTTGGAGGTTGGTATAAGCCCAGATAAATTGGCATCTGACATCCAAATGTTGTTTTTGTTGTTGGAGATTGGAATAAGCCCAGTGATTGGCATCCGGTATCCACTTTTATTTCTTTGTTTGAGGAGATTAGTGTAAGTCCATAGAGTGGCCTCTGATATCCAGTTCTGTTTTAGGAGATTGGTATAAGCCCAGTGATTGGCATCCGGTATCCGCTTTTGTTGACTTTCTTCTTTGTTTGTTTGTTATTATTCATTGCCCATTCCAAAGGACACACTTGAATCATCTTCTATATGATTTCAAGAGGTGAACCTTCTAAGAAGTTTTACAATTCATCCTCCTCCATTCATCCTCATTATGTCCTAAACCTTTTCACACTTTGATTTCAAACTTGACATAGATATTGTGCAAACATCTTCATGCTTTTAAATTAAAAAACCTGGACCCAAGTCCTTGACTTTTTTTTTCAAACTCCATTTCATAATACTTCTTTGAATTAATCTTAATCATACTTTGACTCCACTTTCATAATCATAATCAATTAACTTCACCCATTCAATTGTTTTGGCTTTGTCCATTGTTAATCTTTTCATACATGAGCTATAGGTTTGATTTATCCTAGTTGGTTGATGTCAATCTCACCTATTTGTCCTTAGTTGATTGAATTATAAGTCTTCCTTGCTTATTATAGGGTTAACCCCTCACTAGCAAGTTGAAGCTGTTCTCACATGGTGGACTTGTTGTTTGTATAAGGTTGAGTTTTCTCCCGTGGATAACGTAAGACCTTAGGGCTTGTGTTTAAAATTGAATCCACCAACTTTTGGAAATCTTTTAGCCGAACTACGGCGTTTTGATCCTTACCTTTGATGGAAGGTACGTAGGCAACGGGTTCATCCGTTCGAACACAAAAATAATCAAATTGTATATTCTTTTCTCATCATCCCAATCATGTTTGCACAATACTTATGTCATAACAAATAACAATTTTATACAACAAGTGTGAAAAGGGCTCCCTAGGAGTACCTAGGACGTAGTGGGTGCCTAACACCTTCCCATTGCGTAATTTACCCCTTACCCAGACTCTCTGATCTTTTTATTAGTTTTCTACGTGTAAAACTTCTTAGGCTTTTGTTCGCTTTTTAACCAGTCCTTTGGATAAATAAAAGTGCGGTGGCGACTCGAAATTCATTGTATGCTTTGCTTATGGTTTAATCGATAAATCATATAGCGACGAATACACCGCTACAGATTACATAGATTAAAAATGCATGAGAAAGTCAAAAAAATGCAGGGTAATCAATTACCCAATATGGAGTAATCGATTATACAGATTAAAAATTGAAATTTCATAAAATAAAAATAAAATAAAAAATTAAAAAACTTGTGTACCTCGACCTCATTATAAGGTTATATATCACCTTCATCCAAAATGCCAAGTTCTCTTCGAATCTTATAAAATGGTTCTTTTGCGAGTGGTTTTGTGAAGATGTCCGCCAGTTGATTATGAGTATCGATAAAGGTAACTTCGACATCGCCTTTAAGCACATGATCACGAAGGAAATGGTGTCGAATGTCTATGTGTTTGGTCCTTGAGTGCATGATCGGATTCTTTGTGATATTAATCGCACTTGTGTGGTTGCATCAGAGTGGTATGCATCCAAGATCGATTCCATAGTCACTTAATTGTTGTTTTAGCCAAAGATTCTGTGCACAGCAACTACCTGCTGCTATGTATTCTGCTTCAGCCGTACTAAGAGCAACACATGCTTGTTTCTTACATGACCATGAGACTAATGAATTACCAAGGATGTGACACGTTCCACTAGTACTTTTTCTATCTGTTTTACAACCTGCATAATCCGTGTCAGAATAACCAATTAACTTACAAACATTACCTTTAGGATACCATAAGCCAACGTTGTTTGTTCCTTTGAGGTACTTCATGATTCTTTTGACCGCGCGTGAGATGTGACTCCTTTGGATTTGCTTGGAAGCGAGCACATAAACACACGCTAAACATTATGTCAGGACGGCTTGCCGTTAAATATAATAAAGAACCAATCATACCTCGATACTTCGTAATATCAATTGACACACCCGATTCGTCTTGATCAACATAGGTTCCGGAGCCCATTGGTGTTGACATTGCTTTACAACCATCCATTTTAAATCTCTTTAATAGCTCTTTGCAATACTTTGATTGGTTGATAAAGATTCCGTCTTTTAATTGCTTGATTTTCAATCCAATGAAGTAGTTCATCTTTCCCATCATAGACATTTCAAATTCACCTTGCATTATCAACGCAAATTCTTCACATAGTTCTTTGTTGGTTGAACCGAAGATTATGTCGTCTACATAGACTTGGACAAGTAAGGTGTTCCATTTTATCTTCTTGATAAATAAAGTCTTGTCTACTTTTCCTTTTTCAAAACCTTTTTTCACATAGAAAATTACTTAGACGATCATACCACGCCCTTGGTGCTTGTTTTAATCCATAGAGCGCTTTCTTCAATTTGTATACATGTGAAGGATGATTGAAGTCTTCAAAACCCGGGGGTTGTTTGACATAGACTTCTTCGTTGATGTAGCCGTTCAAGAAGGCGCTTTTGACGTCCATTTGAAATAGTTGAAAATTCATTGAACATGCGTAAGCAAGTAATAAGCGAATAGCTTCTAACCTTGCAACCGGAGCAAAAGTTTCTTCAAAGTCGATTCCTTCTTCTTGATTATACCCTTGAGCGACCAATCTTGCTTTGTTTCGAACAATTATTCCATTCTCATCAAGTTTGTTCTTAAACACCCATCTTGTTCCAATGACGTGCTTACCACTTGGTCTAGAAACAAGTTCCCAAACTTGATTTCTCTCGAATTGGTTTAATTCTTCTTGCATAGCAACAATCCATTGATCATATTCTAGAGCTTCATCAATTTTAGAGGGTTCTATTTGCGAAATGAACTCCATGTTTAAGAATGCATCCTTGAGATTCAATCTTGTAGCAACGCCTTGACTAATGTCACCAATTACTTTGTCAATAGGATGATCTTTATGAGTCCTCCATTCCTTAGGTAGATCATTTTCATTTGACTCTTGTTGAATCGGTTCTTCTTGATTTTTGTTTGAGGTATCTTCTTTAGGATTTTCTACAAAATCATCATCATCATCACAAACAACAATTTCCTCTTTCGAGGGGTTAGATTCGTCAAACTTAACATGCATGGATTCTTCTATATCTAAAGTTATTTTATCATCTATTCTATATGCTTTACTTGTAAGAGAATAACCAAGAAAAATACCTTCATCCGATTTTTCGTCGAACTTACCAAGGTTGTCTTTGTCATTGTTTAGGACAAAGCACTATCATCCAAAGATATGAAAGAAAGCAATGTTGGGTTTCCTTCCTTTGAAGAGTTCATATGGAGTCTTCTTTAGTATGGGTCTTATGTTAACTCTATTGCTTACAGAACATGCCGTGCTAACCGCATCCACCCAAAAATACTTAGGAAGATTTAAGTCGCTAAGCATTATTCTTGCAAGTTCCACCAATGACCTATTCTTTCTTTCAACTACTCCATTTTGTTGAGGAGTCCTTGGAGCCGAGAAGTTGTGAAATATTCCTTGATCTTCACAAAAATATTCAAAGGAGGTATTCTGGAATTCTCCACCATGATCGCTTCTTATGGAGGCAATTGTTAATGATTTCTCATTTTGAATTTGCTTTGCATACTTCTTGAATGCTTTGAACGCATCACTTTTCTACACTAAAAAGAATGTCCAATTATATCTAGAATAATCATCAACAATAACTAAAGCATATAAGTTACCTCCGAAGCTACTTGTTCTTGATGGACCAAATAAGTCCATATTTAACAATTGTAGTGGCCTAGAAGTGGACACCACATTCTTGGATGTGAAAGTTGATTTGGTTTGCTTCCCCTTTTGACATGCATCGCAAAGTCTATCTTTGATGAATTTTATCTTTGGCAATCCAATGACAAGGTCATGTTTTACTAACTTATTCAAGTGCTCCATGTGAACGTGAGCAAATCTCTTATGCCATAACCATGAGTCGTTGTTATTTGCCACAAGACACTTAACCTTCAAAGAAACATCATCAAGGGAAATCATGAAAATATTATTAAATCGCTTACCTATAAGCATTACCTCTTGTGTGACTTTGTCTTCAATTAAAAATTCATCTTTTGTGAACCTTATTTTGAATCCTTTGTCACAAAGTTGGCTTATGCTTAAGAGGTTGTGCTCTAGTCCTTCGACATATAGCACATCTTTGATGGATATGAAATTTGGTGCACCTACTTTGCCTATGCCGAGAATTCTTCCTTTGTTGTTATCTCCATAAGTAACATAACCCTTGGCCTTAAGCTTTAGATCTGAAAATTTGTGCACATCACCGGTCATATGCTTGGAGCACCCACTATCCAAATACCAAAGATTTAATGTGGCCTTCAAGCACACCTACAAAATAAAGTTAAGTTTTGTTAGGTACCCAAATTGCTTTGGGTCCTTTATAATTAGTACCTTTCTCAACCCATACATAATGCCCCTTTGCTACACTAAAGTTTCTAATATAGCAAGCATTAGGTGTATGGCCAATAATACCACAATAAAAACAAGTTGGTTCAAAATTGATTTTATATCTAGGAACATAAGAATTTTTCTTTGTAAACCTTTTCTTTTTAGGATGTTAATGCACAACTTTTGCTGTGTTGACTCTTTCTTTTGGAGATTGATCCTTAGGCCTTACAAATATAGTTTTACTTGAACTTGGTTTAGAAAATTTGGAGTAACCAAGTCCACTTTTGTCATTTGAGTACCTTTGTTGGCTAAGAACCCCTTCCAAACCAATTTGTCCTTTTTCATACCTTTCAAGGACTCTTTTAAGTTGGACAATTTGGAACGAGAGAGACTCACAATCTAGACATACAAAATTCTTCTTTTCACTAATCATCTATTGTTTTTCATTTTCAAAGCTTTCAATCTTTGCTTCCAAGGAAGAAATTTGTTTCTTTTGAGATGATATAGTTTTATAAAGAATTTTGCATTCATTTAACAATTCATTAATTTCATCTTGTGCATCATCATCAAAAAGAGAACAATTATTACTAACCTCTTCTTCATCATCGAAATGATGAGAAGCCATTAGCGCCAAGTTTGCACATTCCTCGCTATCCGATCCGGATGAAGAACTAATTTCATTGTCCTCCCATGTAGGATATGCCTTTTTGTTCTTGAAATCCTTCTTGCTCTTGAATCCGCCTTTCTTTGAAAGTTTAGGACATTCCGGCTTTATGTGGCCTTGCTTTCCACATTCGTAGCATGTTACATCTTGCGTAGATGTGGTGGCCTCCTTTTTCCTGAAATGTCTATTCTTTTTAGCGTTAAAGGATTTATCATTTTTGTTAAAGAACTTACCGAGCCTTTTAACAAGGAGCATGAAATTCTCATCTTTCTCCAATGCGTCATCATCTTTATCTTCTTTTGAGTCTACCTTCAAGGCAATCCCTTTAGATTTATTTTCTTGACTTTCATGTTTCTCAAGCCTACCAAGTTCTAACTCGTGTTCTTGAAGTGCAAACGTCATTGTTGAAAGACTTTTCTTTTCGGAGATAGTCGTCACCTTCGGTTGCCATTCTCGACTCAATGATCTTAGTACTTTAAGATTGAGATCCTCATTTGTAAATATTTTTCCGAGAGCAATCAAGTGGTTAGTCAAGTGAACAAATCTCTTTTGTAGCGCCACGATGGATTCTCCAGGAAGCATTCTAAACATCTCATATTCTTGACTTAATGTATTCAACCTTGATCTCTTTACTTCGGCGGTGCCTTCATGTGTCTCCACTAAAGTGTCCCATATTTGTTTCGCCGATTTGCATTGAGATACGCGGAAGAACTCGTCCATGCTTAAAGCGCTTTGAAGAATGTTTATTGCTTTCTTTTCATGTAAGATTTTTTTCTTATCATCTTCATCATACGAACTCTTTATCTTTGGAGTACCAACGCCATTTACCACACTCATAGGATTATATGGACCATCTTCAACGACTTCCCATATGCCTTCTCCTTGGGCTTCTAGATGTGCCTTCATACGGATCTTCCAAAATTCAAAATATTCTCCAGAGAATAGTGGTGGTTTGTTACTACTTCCACCGTCTTTAAAAACCGGATTCGTGCTTGCGGAAGCCATGCAGATCTTTTAGGAACAGGTTACCTATAACCTTCATTGATGCCAATTGTAAGTTTAAGGAGTGCCTTAGAGGGGGGTTGAATCAGGCACTTAGATTATTTTCCGGATTTTTGACGGTTTATGACTTTTACTTTCTTGAGATGCTTATGTGATGAAAAACGGTAAAGTGCGGAATGTAAAGAACACCACGATGTATAGTGGTTCCCCTCACAGATTGAGAGTACTCCATTCCCCTTTCAACATGAAAGAGAATTTCACTATAATGTTAGATTCCTAGACAAGACACCTTAATGTCTTTCTATCTAATTCTAACACACCAAGAACAATCCTCTTGGAATTACAATGTTTAAAGTCCAATCGAGACTCAATTTCTCACAAAAGGACCTCTTGTATCCATACACCGGATAACAAGGATAAAACCTTACAAACTTATTCTTAACAATCCTAAAAATAAGTTATAATCAAGAAATACAATTCTGAATTTTTGTAGAAGATGAAATAGTTGGAAGTTTTGAAGTATATCAATTTATCAATTGATCTTCTCCTTTGTAACACTCAATTCTCACAATAATTATACAAGTGTTCTTTGTATGAAATGAAACTATGATGCTGAAAATGAAAGTTTATGCAAGGTTTCACTCTTAAGAAAATTTGGAAGAACACTTAAAAATGTTTGAGAGAATGTGTGTAAATGATTTGAAATTTTGCAAGGAGGTGAATTTGAAATCTGGAAAAATGATGTATATATATTGTCTAAACACCTCCTCAGATGAATGCAATAATCCAAAGGATGCCATGGTTCATGGTAAAGAAAACAGAAAAGTTTCCATGAAGAGATGCATTGATTTTTGCCTCTGGATCAGTGGTAATGGATTACCTTAATATGGGTAATCGGTTACTTGCATTCAACGTGCAAAAAATATTTGAAATTTTCTCTGAGTAATCGGTTACCTCAAAAAGGATAATCGATTACTTGTTTCCAACATTCAAAAAATATTTGAATTTTACACAGAGTAATCGGTTATCATAAAATGGATAATCGGTTACTTTGTCACAAATTTGAAAAATAGTTAAAAGAATAAAGTGATGTGATTTCTTTGATGCATAAAAATACTTTCAATGATTATGGCATGAATGAAACATGTTTTGAACACTTGTATAAATATCTAGAGATCAAGTGTTATACGTTATCCATTTGAAATTCGAATCTTCATGAGTTTCATTGAGACTTGATCATTAGTTGAAAACTTCGTTCATGGGCTTGAATCTTGACCAATCCTTTTTGTTAATCAATCTTAGCTTTGTAGAGAAGTTTGTCGTCATCAAAACATCTGAGAAGTCATGTCTTCACAAACTGGAGCTTCCTTGAGGTGGTACATGGGACTGGACAGTGCAAGCATACGTACTTTCAATAACCTAGGTGAGGCCCTTATCAAGCATTATAAGTACAACATGTATATGGCACCTGATAGAGATAAATTGAGGTCTATGTATCAGAAGGATTAAGAGACGTTCAAAGAATATACCCAAAGATTGAGAGAATTGGCTGCCCAAATAAGTCCACCCCTTAAAGAGAAGGAAATGACGAAAATCTTCTTGAAGACACTGAGTTCTTTTTGTTATGAACATATGATTTCAAGTGTCCCCAATGATTTTACCGAAATGGTAAACATGGGGATGAGGCTAAAAGAAGGAGTCCATGAAGGACGTTTCACTAAAGAAGAGGCATCGGCCAGCAAGAGGTATGATGGATGTTTTTCTAAAAGGAAGGAGGGAGAAGCTAATTCAGTATCAGTAGGGAGGAAGAGGAGGCCTCATGTCAGAAAAAGTTCTCAACCCCGTCAACCAAGTTTCTTCAATAATTCCGATTTTTCCAACAATTCTAACAATCAATCAGTTCAAATTCAACAACAACAACATCAACAACCGCAACAAAGAACCAACTAAAACAACAACAACAATCATCACCAACAAAATTTTAAGAGGAAAAAGGTCTCTTTTGAGCCTATTCCTATGACTTATGTAGAACTATACCTGTCATTGGTCCTCAAGAATCTAATCCAGCTAAGGCATCCTCCACAAATCCCTGAGCCACTACCATGGTGGTTCAAGCCCGATCTTATTGTGCTTTTCAGCATGGAGCCCCTGGTCATGATGTAGAGAACTGTTATCCATTGAAATATGAAGTTCAGAAGATGGTAAAGAATGGTATGATGTCCTTTGAGGATATAACGCCTAATGTAAAAGCCAATTTGTTGCCTGCTCATGGTAACACTTATGTCAACATCGTGGATTGCTGTCTAGGGAATTTACGAGTTTTTGATGTGAGACGTATCCGAAGATCTCTGGTGGAGATGCATAAGACTTTGTGTTTAATTAGTGAATGTGAACATGACCATGACAGTTGTGTCATTTTTAGCACGAACCCCCGTGGGTGTATGATTGTCAAGAGAGATATTCAGAATTTGATGGATGAGAATGTAATCCAGATTCAGCAGTCGAGGGATATGGGAGATGATGTGAATGTCATTGTACCGGTGTTTAAGACCCCTGAGCTGGTAGTCATTCAATTTGATAGTAGCAGCAGCAACAATGTTAATAGATTGGTATCGCCGTTGGTTATATAGTTAGCGGGCCCTGTCCCTTATACATCTGATAAAGTTGTGCCATATCGATACAATGCCACTATTATTGAAAATGGTCAAGAGGTTCCTCTACCAGTCGCAGATTCAGTGGTGAATATCGCAGATATAGCAAAGGTGACCTGTAGTTGTCGTGTGTTCGGTCCAGTTTTCCCTAAGGTAGTAGAAGATGTTTCCATGAGTAAGAAAGCAAAGATTCCTGTAGCAAATCGAGTTAGTGCTCCAACATGTCAGTCTAGTGAGTCCAGCAAGATGAAGACTAACGATGATGATGAGGTGTTAAGATTAATGAAAATAAGTGAATTCAATGTTGTGGAGCAGTTGCTCCAGACGCCTTCGAAGATCTATGTGCTATCATTGCTAATGAATTCCTAAGCACACAGAGAGGCATTACAGAAAGTGTTGGAACAAACTTATGTTGAGCATGAAATTACTGTGGATTAGTTTGACCACATAGTTGCCAATATAAGTTCTTGTAACAATTTGAGTTTTTGTGATGAAGAACTTCTTGAGGAAGGCAAAAATCACAATTTGGCATTGCAGATTTCAATGAGTTGCAAGGAGGACGCTTTGTCCAATGTGTTGATTGATACTGGTTCATCATTGAATGTTTTACCAAAATCAACTATGTCAAGACTCTCTTACCAAGGCGCCTCAATGAGGTACAACGGCGTAGTTGTCAAAGCGTTCGACGGTTCTCGTAAAATTGTCATTGGAGAAGTAGACCTTCCAGTGAAGATAGGTCTGAGTGATTTCCAGATTACTTTTCAAGTGATGGATATCCAGCCGGCCTATAGCTGTTTGTTGGGAAGGCCGTGGATTCACGAAGCTGGAGCTGTGACGTCTACTCTTCACCAAAAGCTGAAATTTATTAAGAACGACAAACTTTTCGTTGTTGGTGGAGAGAAGGCATTCTTGGTGAGCCATTTGTCAACTTTCACGTATGTTGATGCTGAGGAGGAGGTTGGAACGCCGTTCCAAGCCTTATCTATTGCTGATGAATTGAAGAAAACTGGGGCACCCATGTCTTCTTTGAAAGATGAACAGGAGGCTATTCAGGCTGGTAGTATTGATAAATGGAGTCGTGTTGTGGAAGTCGCCAAGAACAAGAACAAAGTCGGGCTAGGATTTCAACCAGGACTGTTCAACGTCAAAGACAAAGTTACGCAACCTATTTTCCGCAGTGGATGGTTCATTCATGAGAATGATCAACACTCAGCTGCCATTATTGAGGACAATGGGGATAAAGACGAGGCTTGCGCCAACTTTGTGACGCATGACCAGACTGGAAACAATTGTGTTGTTGTTGATTTCCCTGTTGTCATTCATCCTTCTAAGTAATTTGTTTTTATTATCTTTAAGAAAAAATCCTTCTCCTATGCCTATGGGAGAAGTGAACATTGTTGGGCATTTTCTTTATTATCATCAATGAAATACAATTTTATTCATCCACATCTATGATGGTTTATTTTTACCTTTTGATTTTTCTGAAAATGGTAATCACGAAAAAAACATAAATAAATAATAATCTTCCATTTGTATAATATTTGTTCGCACTCCACTTCTCTAAAATCAAAATATCAAATCATTATTCAGGTTGGTTCTCAAACCCTTTGAATACAATGATTCTACTCCCTCTCTAAACTTTGATTTCCCTGTGTTTGAAGTTGAGGAAGGCATTGGCGATGAAGAAGTATCTGATGAGTTATCCTATTTGCTTGAGCACGAGGAAAAAGCCATTCAACCGTTTGAAGAGCAAATTGAATTGGTCAACTTGGGTTCCGAGGATGATTTAAAGGAAGTCAAGATTAGGTCTCAACTGTGTCCAGAAGCTAAAAAGGGGTTGATTGATCTTCTTCGAGATTATTCTTATGTGTTTGCTTTGTCCTATCAAGATATGCCTGGTTTGGGTTCTGAGATTATGGAGCATAGATTGCCATTGAAGCCAGAATACCCTCCGGTCAAGAAAAAGTTGAGAAGAACAAATCCTGATATGGCAGTGAAAATCAAAGAGGAAGTGCAGAAGCAGATTGATTATAGAGATTCGAATAAAGCCAATCTGAAAGATGATTTTCCTCTGCCACACATTGATATATTGGTAGACAATATGGCACCTGAAGATATGGAGAATACCATATTCATTACACCCTGGGGAACATTCTGTCATAGAGTGATGCCTTTCGGTTTAAAGAATGTTGGTGCAACGTACCAGAAAGCTGTGACCACTCTTTTTCATGATATGATGCATAAAGAGATTGAAGTTTATGTTGATGATATGATTGCCAAATAAAGTGATGAAGAAGAACATGTTAAGCATTTGTTGAAGTTATTCTAGTGTTTGAGGAAATATAAACTCCATTTGAATCCCAATAAGTGTACTTTTGGTGTTCGTTCTGTTAAGTTGTTGGGCTTTATTGTCAGTGAGAAGGGTATTGAGGTTGATCCTGCCAAGGTCAAAGTAATACAAGAAATGCATGCACGCAAAATTGAGAAGCAAGTCAGAGGTTTTCTCGGCCGCTTGAACTATATCTCAAGATTTATATCGCATATGACTACCACATGTGCACCTATATTCAAGCTTCTTCAGAAATATTAGTCTTGTGATTGGACCGAAGATTACCAGAAAGCTTTTGATAGTATCAGAGAGTATCTACTTGAACCTCCAATTCTGTCTCTACCTGTTTAAGGAAGACCGTTGATAATGTATTTGACTGTGCTTAAAGAGAGTATGGGTTATGTTCTTGGTCAGTAAGATAAATCTGGAAAGAAAGAATATGCTATTTACTACCTCAATAATAAGTTCATGAACTGTGAGACTCGGTATTCTATGCTTGAAAAGACGTCTAACGCATTGGCTTGGGTTGCTAAGCATCTACGCCAGTATATGTTGAATCATACTACTTGGTTGATATGCAAAATGTATCCAATCAAGTAAATTTTTGAGAAGCTTGCTTTAACCAGGAGGATTGCCCGTTGGCAGATGTTATCTGAGTATGATATTGAATACCGATCTCAGAAAGTTGTTAAGGGTAGTGTCTTGGTTGACCATTTGGCTCATCAACCTATTGAATATTATCACTTAGTGCAATATAATTTTCCTGATGAAGATATTTTGTACTTGAAGATGAAAGATTGTGATGAACCATTGCTTGAAGAAGGGCCAGAGCCTGTTCCTGTTGGGGCATGGTATTCGATGGAGCTATTAATTCGTTTGGTAATGGCATTGGGGCAATGATTATTACTCCTCAAGGCACTCACTTTTCTTTTACATCTAGATTGACCTTCAAGTGTACAAACAATATGGGTGAGTATGAAGCTTGCATTATGGGGCTTGAAGAAGCCATTGTTCTCAGAATTAAATATCTTGACGTCTATGGAGATTCAACTTTGGTTGTGAACCAAATCAAAGGTGAACTAGAGACAAATCAACCCGGTTTGATACCATATAGAGACTATGCGAGAAGGATATCAACTTTCTTTACAAAGGTTGAGTTTCATCATATCCCTCTAGATGAAAGTTGTATGGCAGATGCTCTTGCAACATTGGCTTCAATGATTGTGGTAAAATTTTGGAATGAAGTTCCGAATTTGACTGTGATGCGTCTTGATAGGCTAGCTCATGTATTTGCTATTGAGAAAGTCAAAGATGAAAATCAATGGTATTATGATATCAAATGTTTCCTTCAAAGTCAAATTTACCCATCTGGGGCATCTCTGAAGATAAGAAGACTTTGAGAAGTTTAGCTAGCAACTTCTACCTGAATGGTGATGTGCTTTATAAGAGAAATTTCGATATGGTTTTGCTCAGATGTGTCGGTAGACATGAAGCAGACATGTTGATGACTAAAGTCCATGAAGGTTCCTTTGGTACTCATTCCAATGGACATGTTATGGCAAAGAAGATGTTGAGAGTAGGTTACTATTGGATGACAATGGAATTTGACTGTTGCAGGTTTGTGAAAAAATGATACAAGTGTCAAATTTATGCAGATAATATTCACGTTCCTTCATCACTGTTGAATGCCATTTCCTATCCATGGCCCTTCTCCATGTGGAGAATTTATATGATTGAGCCTGAAGCTTCAAACGGACATCGTTTTATTCTGGTGGCTATTGACTACTTCACAAAGTGGGTTGAAACGAAATCGTACATGAATGTGACCAAGCAAGTTGTTATAAGGTTTATCAAGAATTAGATTATATGTCGTTATGGTGTGCCAAGCAAGACCATTACTGATAATGGATTAAAATTGAACAATAATATGGTGGAAGCTCTTTGCAAAGACTTTAAGATTGCGCATCATAATTCTTCTCCCTACATACCAAAGATGAATGGGGATGTTGAAGTTGCGAATAAGAATATTAAGAAGATTATTCAGAAGATTTGTTGTGACGTACAAAGATTGGCATGAGATGCTCCCATTTTCTGTTCATGGGTACCGTACATCCATCCTCACTTCAACAGGGGATACCTCTTTCTCTCTTTTTTATGGCATGGAAGTTGAGCTCCCCGTAGAGGTTGAGATATCATCATTGCGTGTCTTGATGGAAGCCAAGTTAACTGAAGCTGAATGGTGTCAGACCAAATATGATTAGTTGAATTTGATTGAAGACAAGAGATTGATTGCCATGTGTCATGGTCAGCTATATCAATAGATAATGAAGAAAACTTTTGATAAGAAGGTCAAGCCTCGTGTGCTCATACAAGATGACCTCGTGCTCAAGAAGATTTTATCTTTCAAACCTGATGCTAGAGGCAAATGCACTCCTAATTATGAAGGCTCATATGTTGTTAAGAGAGCCTTTTCAGGCGGTGCTTTGATCCTTACAACTATGGATGGTGAAGAATTCACGCGTCCTATGAATGCCGATGTAGTCAAGAAATACTTCGCCTAAAAAGAAAAAGAACAGCTTGCTAAGTTGAAAACCCGAAAGGGCAGCTTAGGCAAAAATGAGCGTCTCGGTGGATTGAAAACCTGAAAGGGAGATCCAAGAAAAATTTAGAGACATAAAACAGAAGATTTATCCTATTAGATTGAATACTCCACCTTGGGACAATCTAGTAAAAAATTAGGGAGTATGGCATGTAACTGCACCCGACCGGTTTTGAGCAAGTCATTTGGTTCTGATTCATCATTCCCGACCAAAGACAAACACAATGGATTTTGAAGTTGGTAGGGAGAGTATGATCATTGTATTCAATGTAACCATTTTCCATGTAAATTACCATTTTCAAACTTTGTAAAGATCCATGGAGTCTCGTCATTTACGGACTACCATTCTATTAAATAAAGTTGAGCTTTTCATCCAATTATTTCTATTCTTATTTACTTCTGTTAAATAAAATTGAATTTTTATGATGATAATTTTGGATTAAATCAATGAATAATTATTTTTCTTAAAAATAATAAAAAGAATTCACTTTAAGAATAATCAATTTCAGCAAGGAATGTCAACAACAATCTAAGAACAGGTAAGTCTTGGAGTGCAAAGCATTGTCGGACAGTTGGTAACCTTTTCCTCCCCAATAGTTCGTCATTTCTCTCCGGCTTGGTCGATGAGTTTCTCCCCAAATAATCTCCTTTATCCAGTAGAGTTGGTGGGTTTTATTCCTAGTTGAGCTGACAATCTGTCCCTTTCGCAGATCCATATTCCCCAATTAAGGTGCTCATGTTTTGTATCCCCTAGTTAGTGATTTGTGATTGGACCTTGGATATCCGAAACCTTTATTTGGTTTCCAAATTCCCTATTTGCATTTGTTTATATTGTGTAACCCCTGTAATTTCCTCCCCTATGTGATTCCGACCCGGTTATGTTTCCAAGAAGAATTTGATGATTATTGTGACGGTTATTTGGTTTTCCCCCGGAAAGTCACAGCATCCCAGGATTTTTCTCGATTCCTCGCTCAGAGTTTTATCTCCGATATTCCCAGACAGAGTTCGTCTTCTGCTGAAAGTTTCTTCTCGGTAACATTTGGTTCTAAGCAGTATTTGATTTTTGTCCCCTACAAGATTTTCTCCCATTTAATATGGTGTTGACTTAAAATTCCCCGCATTATTGACAATTTGGGTCCTCAGCAGATCCTTTCTCTATCCTCGGTATGTTTGACTGGTCATGTTTCAATAGTGCTCTCTCCCCTCAGAGTTTTCCGTAATTGATTGAAAGCATGTCTTCCATGTCTTCCCCAACCAAATTTTATTTATTTAGAGCTAGATGATTTATTTTCATCCCTAGCATTTTCTCCAATTGATGTTTCTATCTTGTTGAGATTAGCCGAGCGTTGTAGTGATAATTCAAATCTTTGTTATTTGTATCCTTTGTGTTATTTTGTCAGCATGATCATAATCATACACATTCATATTCGTGCTTAAAATACATCATCAGATAGTTTATTATGCATTTTATTGCATTTGATTTTTCTTCTAATCCCCTGCTTCGGTGATATTATTTCCCCATGCATATTTGGTGTGTGTCTATCCTCCTCCAATTATAGAGTGTCATCCCCTTAAGCAAAAAGAGTTTAACCTTTCTCATTCCCCACTGAGTTATTTCATCGTGGATGACTATTATTTCAGTTTCCTTCCCAGATGATTATTTGGATGGAACCACTCCCCTTGAGTTATATCCTCATTGGGTTGGGTCTTTGTTTGACCGTTTCTTTCTAGCTATTATCTAGATAGATATTTTGGTCCCCCGAGAGTCTATTAACCAGTAACTGGTAATATTCTTCTCAATATTTAGTACATTACTTTTGCCCAATACCCGGTAAAATGTAATCTACTTCCTTGGTATTCCCCAGCTGATTCGTTTTCACGTTTCCCCAGTGAGTCTATCCTTGATATGTTCATCCTAACTGGTGACATATATATTCTTCCTTTTTGGTTTTCTACCTAGTAAAAAGGTAACTATAATCCCTATTTTTATTTCCCAAAGAGTCTATCCTTGATATGTTCACTTTAACCGGTGACATATTTTCTCTTCTTTGTGGTATTCTACCCAGTAACCGGTAGTTGTAATTCCTACTTTCCCCTGCTGAGTTTATCCTTGATATGTTCATCCTAATTGATGGAGGATATTCTCTATGGTCTTCTACCCAGTAACTGGTAGATATAATTCCTATATCTCCCCGACAATCTATCCTTGATATGTTTACCCTAACCGGTAACAGATATTCTTCCTCTTTCCCTAGGTGGTTTATCCTTGATATGTTCATCCTAACCGATGAGAGATATCCCTCCTTTGAGTTTATCCTTGATATGTTCACTTTAACCAGTGACATATACTCTCTCTATTGGTCTTCTTCCCAATAACCGGTAGTTGTAAATCCTATTCGATCTATTTCCCCAATAGGTTATTCTTACCCAGTTGACTGGTAACGAATACACCTCTTTTTCTCAGCAAATCATCCTTGATATGATTACCCTAACTGGTAATGAATGTCCCTCTGTGAGAGTGTATTATCTTTCTACCTGGTAACAGGTAATAGATAATATATATCTTGTGCTCTTGTGTTGAAGTCCATTCTTCCCCAGTTGAGTTTTAGTGCGTATTCCCTTAGTGGAATCACCTTTTCCTGATTAATTTGAGTATTTCAGGTTTGTTCTGATCTACCCATTTCCCCTGCAGATTTCCCTTATCTCCCGACCGAGTCTTTCCATTGATTTATTTTCATGGTAAAATCCCTCGTGTCTCCAACAGTTTCCAAGTTGTAGTCTGGCCTACGGATAACCTTTTATCCCCTAGAGTCTTTGTCTCCTCAGTGAGCTTTCCTTATGGAATGCATTGCACTCCTGTGGACTTTCGGTCTCTCCAGAATTCTTTTCCTTTGTGGCAATATATTCCCCACAAAGTTTATATTTACACACATATCATATGCATCATGAGGTCTCTCAAGGACTAAAATTTATTTCTAGATGTTGTTATTTAAGTCCACTTTATTGAGTTGATACAAAGATTTTAACCTTCACATCCTCAGTTAGAATATCCTTAAATAGGGGCAGCTGTAAGACCCTAATTTTGACCCTAAGATCCCTCAAGATATCTCATTATATGCATTGGCTTTGGCTTTGGGATCACACCTTGACATCCTCCTTACCCCTCATTCATTGGGTTTGTATTGGGAGTGTTCACCAAGCACATTTGGTTGTATCATACTTTATTTTTCTTTGTTTACTAACCAAAATACCAAAAATATGTCTATGTATAGCCTTGTCTCTTTTGTAGGTAGTGTGTGCACCCACCAATGCCTTATCAAGCTCACAACTAGGGTTTGAGACCCTCAGTGAAAGGAGATCAATCAAGAGATGGTTCACAATGGTTCTAGACATCATATATGGATCCCCATGTTCTTGTTTTATCATTTGGATCAAGAAATCATCAAGAGTTTGAAGCTAGTTTGCCTTGGAAACCCTAATTCATCTGGGTATTTTGTGTGACTTCCTCAGCAAGTTTCTTCAACATATCAAGGTATACTTCACCATACATCATATTATGCTTATATGGTCCTCCATGACTCCAAAAGATCAATAGAACTTCAAGTTTGCAAGTTGGTTCAAAGAAGTTCACCAGAGAAAGTCAACTAGTCAAAACTGGGGTTCCCTAGACCCTATCTCCTACAATATTTGTCATATAAAAATGATTCAATGATAAACGTTACTCCTTATGACATTCCAAACAACTTTTATGTTGAGGTCAAGATCTAGGTTTGCTTGGAAAGTCATTTTCTATGGTGAAAGATTATAGGACATTTTCTCTGTGCCCTAGTTAGGAGGTTAACTTCCAAGGACCATAACTTTCTCAACTTTTATGAGATTAAGGCCATCCAAGTTTCATGATGAATTTCAAGATGTCCTCTACAACATTTTTTCTTTGAGAAACTTCAAATTCAAATTTCAAAGTCATGTTCCAAGAGGAAACCTTATAGGTCATTTTGGGCCATTACCATTGAACAAGCAATTTTCCTCAATTTCTAGAATGCATAATTCCTTCATGCCAAATCCAAGTGAGTTCAAATTCGTGACCAAGATTTAGAGGATTTAAAGAGCTATAACTTTGATGAAGTAACTTTTTCCATTTGATGCTTATAGCAATTAAAAATGGAAGAAGTGGATATTTGACTTGGTACTTAGAAAATTTTCAATTATGTTTGATTTCCCAAACTTCCACCTTAAAATTCGTCATGATCCAAGCTTCAAATGGAAACGTGTTAAACATTAAAGTTATACCCCTTGATCTCACCTTTCGAAAAAGTCCAAAATCACTTCATTAGGACAAGGTTTGAATGACTTGTGCATGGTTACTCTTCATGGTTCCATTTGAATGAATCTCATGATCACTTCTCAATTACAAATGCATGGCTTCATGTTAGGCTTTCAGTATATTGCATGATCATTTTTGGACCTTTTGACATCATCTCATTGGCCTATCACACGCCCATGCAAGCATGCACACTTGAATTACTATTTTTGGCATTTGAATGGAAGCGTGTGAAAATCAATTGCCAAGCTTATAAATACATGCCTTACTGCTCAGAATGAGGGACACCTTACCCAGGCTTTTCTCCTGCAACCTTTCCACCTTCATTAAAGGATAATCTTGAAGGTTTTCATTTGAAAATCGAGTTTCAATTTCACTTCTGTTTTGAAGTTGAAACTCCAAGAATCCAAGCCATTTGAGCTCTCATTTCACCTCCTACAATCAAGTGGAAGCAAGCCGAAGACAATTCGTGCTTCATCACTGCAAACAGAAGGAGAAATTTGTCAAACTTTCTCTCTTCGATTCTCTCTCAATTCTCCATCATTTAAATTAATTTTTGGTTGGCATAAGTCCTACAAATGTAGGAAACACGATTGAGTTGCTTTGAGGTCAAATAGAGAGAGAGAGAGAGAGAGAGAGAGAGAGAGAGAGAGAGAGAGAGAGAGAGAGAGAATACACAAGGATTTGTTTACGAAGTTCCCCAATCGACTTCTCTATGGGTACATCTGCCTTCAATTAGAACTCAAATTGAAATAATGAAATTAACCTTACTTTGCAAAAGTAGTATACAAGAGAAATGTAGCAATCTAACCCTACAAATCCTAAGTTTGATGTTGATTCTAACATTTTCTCTTCCCTTGATCTTAGCTTGACCAAGTAACCAAACAATTCCAATTTGATCCACCATCCCACACTACTCCTTTGCAAGAAACTCCGGTTCTTCAAAGCCTTCACTCGATCGGATCCAAATTGTGAATTATTGTAACCCAAAATTTACCAATACGATCCACCGTCCCACACTACTCCTTTGGAAAAACCTTTCGTTCTTCAAAGCCTTCACTTAATTGGATCCAAATTATGTAATCTTGTCCAAAACCTTTAAATCTTTAATTGATTTTGAAGTAAAACCCTACCTTGGTTTTCTTATTTGAAACCCTCAAAGATCATAACTCAATTTACAATTCAACAACTTAAATTGGACGTTATCAATTCTAATTTTAGATGACACCCAAATATAGAATAATTTTGTGTAGTTTGTTTGTGTGTATGCATATAATGCAGGTCGAAGATGATTAGAACTCTTTGAAATCCCGGTTTCATATAGGTTTACTCTAGAACCTTACTAGAAATGATGCATGCATGAAGTATTTATATGTGTGCAAGTATGAAGCAAAATGAATCCAAGAGGATTAGAAAAGAATGCAAAGTTTCAAGATTTTTAATGTATGTGTCGGCCTATGTAAGTCATGTGTCGGCACACACGATATATGTGTCGACCTCTAGAGGCGGCACATCAAATAGAAGTTACATGCTTTAAAAATGAGTTACATGTGTCGACCTCTAGAGGCGGCACATAAAAATGAGTTACATGTAGATATTTTTTCTTCTATGTCTCGACCTATAGCACATATGTTGATCCGTTGTTGCACACAGATCAAAAATGAGTTTAAAAGTGTAGTAAAATGGAAGCGACACTTGAAGTTCATATCATAAGGACTCTTGAATGTTGTAACCAAACGAATGAAAAGAAGAGAGTTTTTAAGGTTCCGAACTTAAATCGAAGATAATTAAGGTAAAATAAAAATTTATAAATAAGTTAATCTACTTTATCGATTTCCTACTTATCATTGATTCTTATAATTCCAGTTCCCTAAGCGGATTCAATTCTATTCGACTACAATACTCACTTACAAGCGCAATTAGTATTATGCGACGTATTTTCCTAATTTCCGAATTAAGCAAACAAATTTAATCTGTCACGAATTAAGCAAGCATGACTTAATCAAACACGATAACAAAAAAAGCTGCGCTAATGTGACTCTAGTTAAGGATCATACAACAATTGAATTTAATAAACTATATCCTATAAGTAGTAACCAAGTTAAGAAAACGAGAGCAATCGAGTTTATAGGAAGAATTGAAAAGAAATCAAAATTAAATTGAAATTTATAAAAACCTCAAAATGGAATCCGAAATAACATCTCGACTATTTAGGAATCTGCCCTCCATAGAATTCTTAATCCCTATTCTTATTTCTTGAATGCTGAATAATCAATATTAAATCTATAAATTTATAAAAATAGAGCAATGAAATTCGTGCCTAATAGCAACCGACCCAAAAAAATATAAAACCGGCCCAAAAACTAAGTATTTTAGTATGTCTGAACTGAAAACGAATTATGTGACTCTTCTGGACTCCGAATTTTCTTCTGACTTTAACACAAAACATTTAGATTATCATCTCATATTTTAACGCATATTAGAACCCGTCAATCCAATGTAGCTCATGGTATGACATGTACAACGAGAAGGTGTAAAACACAGTTTATTCAAAACGACTTATTTTTTCGAAAGTAATATGTATCGTCATTCTTATTTTCTTTTTCCCTTTTTTTCTATTTTTTTTCTATTTTCTACCAACTTTTGAATGAAATATCACAACTATAATTATTCAATCCCATACAACTCTAAACAAAACTCTTTCAACCTTTTGAATAGGGTGATAACATTGCTTTTCATTTTTAGACTTGTAATGTGTTATAAACAAAAAATTGGATAATTAGCTCAAAGGTGTTTTCAAACAAGGGATGACATTTTTCAGGGTTAACTTTTTGGCTATCTGGCTAAAAAAAATACAAACAACTTTCCTTTATCATATCAGTATGCACAAGTAATCAAATAATTTTAAAAAGAGTCGGATCAAGTTCTACTGACTAATAGATATGAGTGAAATCACACAAGAAATAATGAGATGGATTTTTTAATGTTATCCATTAAAAGACTCCAAATCTCACAAAGGTTAATGATTTACCACAAATGATGCACAACTTAGAACTTAGTCCTACTTAACATACTAAGAATGCACAATACACCACTCACATGACACCACAAGTCTTTAGTCAAGAGAACTAAGAAAACACTCACACTTGCAACCCAAAAAACAAAGAAAAAAACGTGCATTTTTTAAATAAGAAAAAAGTAAATGACAAATAATAAAACACAAAAGTAAATGAAGAAAGAAAAAAACTAAATGACATCCCTCCCCCATACTTAAAACATACATTATCCTAAATGAAAGAATCAAACATAAAATAAGAGATAAGAGAGAGGGGAAATAACACAACCGAGGAGTCAAGGCGAATAGATGACTGCATAAGTAGTCTTTCCCAATAAGAGATATTCTATAGTTTCTTCTTCTAGTGTGGGGCTCTCATGGAATATCTTAAGACAATGTCCATTGATTTAGAAGTTTTTATCAATGCCTTCGCTTTTTATTCTAGGACCAAAAAACATTCTTCAATAGGTAAAATTTTCGAATGAGCAGGTGAAAGTGGTCTTCTCTTTATCCTCTAGTGCAATATATAACTTATTTTTCACAACATCTAAAATCAAGGGGTTAATCCGCATTTGGGGCTTCCTCATTGCTTTTTCTCCATCTTCAAGTAAGACCGGATACATACACATGGATGAGCTAATACCAGGAATATGAATCAATGTCCATCCAATTGCCTTCTTATGTTCCCTCAATACTTGTAACAACTTTCATTCCTGTTCAAATTCAAGTTTATATGAAATTATTACATAAATTTTTTCATTAAATTCTAAAAACCCAAGGACTGACTTTAGGTCTAAAGCAGCTGGTTGCTCAATGGATGGTAAAGTTTTGGCAGAAAGAGTTACATTTATATATGCAACATCAACTTTGTTAGTAGAAATCTCATAATAAATATTAGTAGAAATATCACCTTGTAAAGCAACTTTAATTTTAGCACAAACTGAACATAAGTGACTAGCAGTACAAACATCACAAGTATAAGTATCATCAAAATCAGACAAAGAAGAGAAATTAGTAAAAAGTGAATCAGGTGAACCAAATTTTCTTAATTTTCTAATTTGATCAGTTGTTATATAATTATCAAATTAACGCATAATCAAATAATCTCAGAAAACAGTACAATGCAACAATTACGAAAATGCCAGCAATGTCCCTATTGAGAAAAAGAATGAAAAAAAAGCAATTAAAATAAAATCTAAAACTTATTAAAATATGATTAAAAATCAAATAAAATCAAAATAAGACTCTACAATCTTTTTCATTTTTTTTAGAAAATATCAAAATAGAAAATATCAAAATAGAAAATAAATCAAATAAAATAGAAAAACAGGAAAATTGTGATTTTAAAGGGTCAAACTCACTTAAAAATCTACTTTAAGTGAATATTCTTTTTTGAATTACTTCTGAATATATGAAGAAAAAAAATAAGAGCAATTCAAAACAGTAGTTTACAGAGTGTCACCTTATAGGTTGAAATACTTACCAATATACTGCAATCCTAAAATCAACAAACAAACAAAA
The DNA here is from genome assembly GCF_024323335.1 of Lathyrus oleraceus. NCBI lineage: Eukaryota > Viridiplantae > Streptophyta > Magnoliopsida > Fabales > Fabaceae > Lathyrus > Lathyrus oleraceus. The sequence goes on from NC_066583.1 coordinate 207,632,442, forward strand.
AACAAAAGAAAAAATGCTAACAAGACTACAATATTGGTTAAAATCGACAAGAGTCCCCAACAATGACGTCAATTTGATCCGTTGTCGCACACGAGTCATAAACGAGTTAAAAAGTATAGTAAAATGGAAACGACACTCGAATGTCGTATCACAAAGACTCTTGAATATTGTAACCAAACGAATGAAACGAAGGGTTTTTTAAGGTTTAAAACTTAAATAAAAGATAATTAAGGTAAAAGAAAAATTTATAAATAAGTTAATCTACTGTATCGATTTCCTACTTATCATCGATTCTTATAATTCTAGTTCCCTAAACGGATTTGATCATGTTCGACTTTAATACCCACTGACAAGCGTAATTGGTATTATATGATATTTGTTCTTAATTTACAAATTAAGCAAATGGATTTAAGCTGTCGCGAATGAAGAAAACACAACTTAATCAAACACGATAACGAGAAAAGCTACGCTAACATGATTATAGTTAAGGATCATACAATAATAGAATTAAGAAAATAAGAGTAATCGAAGTAAGCAAACAAGTTTATAGGAAGAATTAAAAATAAATTGAAATTAAACTAAAATTTTATAAAAACCTCAAAGTGGAATCTGAAACAGCAGATCGAGTCTTTGGGAATTAGTTCTCCATAGAATTTGTAATCCCTATTTTTACTTCTTGAATGCTAAATAATCAATCCTAAATCTAAAAATTTGTTTAAATCGAGAAATGGAATCGGGCCTAATAGTAACCAACCCCAAAAAAATTACAAAACCGGCTCAAAAACTAAGTATTTTAGTAAGTCTGAACTGAAAATGAATTATGTGACTCTTCTGAACTCCGAATTTGCTTTTGACTTCAACATGAAACTTGTAGCTTGTCGTATCACCTTTCCAACGCATATTAGGACACATCAATTCAATTCTAGTAGCTCAAGTTATGTTATATAGATCGAGAAGGTGTAAAAAACAGTTTATTCAGAAAATAAGCACTTATCTAGAAAATAACCAGAACTCAACTTAATTTCCAAAAACCTATTAAAACCAATTAAAATAATTTGAGAAGACATATAAAATTCTTAGCACAAATTAAAATATAGTGTATTAAAATACAATGATCATATGTGTCGACACATAAATTGTTTTTGACATAAAAATCAGTTTTTGATGCATGAAACCTTTTCGAAACCTTTTCCAACACTTTGTTATACTTTCTAATGCTAAGATGAACATTTAGACTTATAGGATACCATCCAATATAAATAAATACTAAATTATCCTAGTTTTGACATCATACAAAATACATGTAATGGAAAGTTGCACTCACAGTTTCTGCCTTCAGGTGGAGGTGTTATGAACGTATGGGGTTAAGGATGATCTGGTAGTCGTGATTTGGTCGATTTGCAAAGCTAGGAATGGCGTAGTTTTCCTCGGTTTATTAGTGACATCTAAATATGTGGAATATATGAGTATCACTTTGGCTTGGAAATGGTATCTTGGTAGGTATGTGGAAAACTCACGTTCCTTATCGGTCTGACTTGAGAACCCTATCCTATTTCTGAGCCAATAGCGGTATGAGGGGCATCGGCCTCCCTTGGAGGTGTTTTTGTGTTTGTTTTTTTGGTTTCGTTGATGATAAAGGTGTCTTTGGTTTGACTTCTAAATGAAGTGTGTCCCTAGTAGAGTTGTTATTTCTCGTAGAGCGAAAAATACCTGGAGCGCTCACACGCTCGAGACGATAACAGAGTCGCCACCAAAATTTATTTATTCCAGAAAGAAAAGGGAAAATATCGATAAAACCTTTAAAAGAAAATGAAAATGGTTTTTGCAACAAAATTCAGGTCGATAGTCGACTATGCAAGGGGAAGATATTAACACCTCTCACATCTGTTGTACTCAACGGGAAGCATTTAGCTAGATTTACGAATAAAATGTTAGCTTTCGTTATTTGTTTTCTTATGATTATTGAATTTTGAAAATCAAAAGGTAAAGGTATTAAAAGGTTTCTTATTAGGGTGTTTGACAAGATTGCGATTCTTTCTCCTATGTATCCTCAAGTGCGATGAGAAACTCAAAGTTATGTAGCTATGGAAATAAAAAGATATTTTTGGGTTTTTTGTTATAGTGCTTGACGAGATGTTGAATCTCGCTCCTATGCATCCCTAGGTGGGATGGGGAACTCAAAGCTTAGTATTTCTTGGTAGAAAATGAGTTTTGGTTTATTTATTTTAGTGAATGATATTTAGGTCATATTCTAGTGGTTAAACATTGCTTGTATGTTCGCGCATGGAAGGATTAAGCATTTGCTTGTATCATGGTAGAAAGGATCCTATTTGATCGCAATCTAGAGGTGAAACATTGCTTGTATGCTCGCGTATGACAGACTTAAGCATTAGTTTGTATCGCGGTAGAACAAACAAAGAATTGTTCATTTTTGAAAATGATTTTGATTGCACGAGGGTGAGAAAAGACAAGTTTGATTGGTTGAATTTTTTTTTAGTGGATGATGAATGCTCGGATGGTCGAGTTATACAACTCGTATCCAAAAAATTTGGGAAAAGAATGGTATCCACCCAACTGTTCCTTTTCCACCCAATTAATTATAAAAGGGTTATATATGATTACATTTTTTGAATGGAAGACGAATACTTGAATGGTCGAGCTATACGACTCGTATCAAAGTATTCGGGAAAGAAAGAGGTATACATCAACTTATTCATTTTTCGTCCGATTTGATTGCGAAGAATTTTGACGTAAACTGGATTTTTATTGTGATAATGGTTTGGTAAGAATCGAGTTAAGAGGTTTAAATAGGTGGAAGATGCTCGGACGGTCGAGCTATACGACTCGTACCCAAACAATCGGGGAAAAAGTGGTATACACCAAACTGTTCCTTTTTCATCTTATTTGTGAAAGATGTTTGAAATAATTAAATATTTTTTATTTGATTTTAAACATGAAACTGATATGAATCAAGGTTTGATTTATGTTGAGGTGTAATCAATGTTCAAATCGTTGAAAATGAATGAATAGTGTGAGTTCAAGTGTGAGGGCGTGAATTCTAGTTCAAGGGCACAAACTCTAATGTGAGGCGTAACTTAGCGCCAAAAATAGTACAAAACGTAATATTGCACGCACACACAAAACAAAATGATAGGACATAAATTCATACATCTATCATGAATAACACATATTCATTACAAATTAATCGAAAAGTAAACGTATGCATGTTAAATTAAACGCAATGTGAGGACGCGAATTGAGTTCACGTATCGCAAGGACATGCAATACGAAACTTTCGATACAACGTCTAAATCTGATTTAAATGCGATAAAATGAAAATGTTGCATGCTAGCACAAATCGAACAAAATGATGCTAATGCAAGTTAACGCAAATAAATCGAACACCGCGAATTATATCGTAACGAAAGTGGCGTACAAAACACAAAGTGGAGAAAGAAAACGTAAATTGATGTTATGCTTAACTACCAAAAGCGCGTACAAATCTAACTTAAGCGTGCCGAAAAATGAAATGAAATGTCACCCGAAAACAAAAGAAAACCAACCTGCAACTTGCTAACACAAAACGCGCTCATCGCAGTAGAAATAAAAATACACTTAACACAATGTCGATAAACAAACCAAACCCAATACACGTGATATGCTTGGATCAAATTTCGATGCAAAAATAGATAATAAAACAATAGCACATATACCGAATATTTCATCAATATATCAAAAATAAAATACATCAGCGTCACGATATATAAATGATGTCGAACTTGCGGATCAATCCATATCGATTTCAACGTGATGAAAAATAAAACAACACCAAACACAAATTCCTAATTATTTACATCAATACAAAATCCAGAAAATAAAAATAATTCATCCAATGACAACAAACATAATGGAATCAAAATCTAACAGCAATATAAAATAATATGAACACAACACAAGTCAAGAAATATCAAAACTAAAACGTTACCAAATGAGTTACTTTGATGCTACTAATGTTTTTCTTGCTTTGATGGATATTTAAATTGGAGGTGAAGGGAGTCACATGAAGGACGGTTGGCTTGTTAGGGATGGATTTATTGCCAGAAAAATGAATTGTTGCAGCGTGATTTTTTGGTGTGGTTCTCAAGTTGTCGTAGTTGGTTGTTCTGGCGAGTTTGAGTTGTTATTGTGGTTGTCACGGAGGAGAACAATGTGACTCTTGGTGGTTGCACAGAGGAGTGTGGTATTGACGTGTTGTCGCGTGTTATAGTATGGAGGGAAGGGAACATGAACAATAAATGTGGTTGAAAGTTGGAGGTGATAGCCATAAAATGATATAAATGAAGGCTGACAAAGTATGTAGTTTTGGAAGGTTGGTGTTGTTGGGAAGATAGGGTGATACAATTTGTAAAGAATGGTTGCAATGACTTTTTGTGTTAAGAGGTGATGAAGAGTGGATGGATGAGCGTATGGTTTATTGTTACTTGCATGGAGGGGATGATAAACAGAGGGAGTATATTTCGGCGTGTTGGTTATGCAAGATGCAGGTCGACAGATAAGGGTGGTATGTGTGCGTGGCCTTTTGTGTATGTGTGTTGGAGTACGAAGGTGGTGTTAGTTGAGTTAGGGAGTAATTTGTGAGGTGTTTGGATGTTAATGTGTGAAGAAAGGATGAGGTTAACATCGAAATCACATGGAAGAAAAAAAAAGAGGCTGCAGGTTGTTTGCAAGGGGGTATGTTGGATAATGAGGTAGTAGGGGGAGTTAAGAGTATGAAGGTAAAAGTGAATGAGTGTTTTTTTTTTCTGAAGCTTTTCTTTTTTCACTTGTAACTTTTTCTTATTTTGAAGTTTAAAGATTGAGAGAGAGATCTCGGTATTAATGGTAGGCGTGATTGTATTCTCCATATTGACTATCACAAGTTTATATATATATATATATATATATATATATATATATATATATATATATATATATATATATATATATATATATATATCATATTAGGGTTAAAATTTTATTAAAATTACCAAATGTCCCTTAGATATTTGTAAGGTTATGAAAAATGTGTTCAAAATTAATGAGATAAAATCACAATATTTTTCAATAAAAATAAATAAATAAATTCAATTAATTTACTTATATCTATTTATTTTTCTCAAATAATTTGAATAAAAAACAAAATAAAATGAATTAAAATGAATAAAAGTCGAACGGGAAAATGTGCAAAAAATAAAATGAATGCACTTACGCGAAATATAGTTCATTAAAATAGACAATCGCAGATCAAATTTTGCATTTAAAATACTAGGATGAAAAGGCTTAGACAAATCAAAAAGCAACAACGTGAAGACGCAAAAAAATAAAACAAACACACCCGATTAAACTATACGCAATGTAGATCAATAAAATAAACAATTGCAGGCCCAATCCTGAAAACACGGTTAATTGACTTTATGCTCTGTTAAGAAATCAACTCAACCGGTCTTTCTGTAAAACCAAATTTTTTATCTAGACAAAACAAAATAAATAGGGTTCCCTGGATTTTAAAATGCCCAGACAAAATTGGGGTATTAAACATACAAGCAACGTTTAACCTCTAGAATGTGACTTAAACACCGTTCACTAAAGTCAACCAACAAACACTCATTTTCTACTAAGAATTACATATCTTTGAATTCTTCATCGCACTTGGGAATACGTAGGAGTGAGATCCAATATCTCATCAAACACTCTAATAAAAAACTAATTTTTAGTCGTTATCCTTATACACATCATGATAATTAGAAGAAACCAAATAATGTGTGCTAACACTTATACTCACAAAGTTGATTAAACGATTCTCGTTGAGTACAACATATGTGTGGGGTGTTAATTCCTTCCCCATGCAAAATCGACTCAGGAACCTGAATTTAGTTGCGACGACCGTATTTTGGTTTTTTTAGTGTTTTATCGACCTTTTCCCATTCAAAAATAAACTTCGGTGGTGACTGTGATGTGATAAGTAGTTTTTATCTCATTTTTAATAGTTGTTTTTCCCTTATATTTTATCGTTTTCTTCCGTTTCCTTTCATTTTACCATATTTTGTGCTTTGGTATTGCATTTCCTTTGTTTCCAAGTGATAATAGGCTTTCCAAGCAAAAGAAGGAGGAAAAGTGGATAAAACACGGAAAAAAGTGAAGAGTCAGAATTCTCCATACAAAAACCAAGTGCATGTTACAGCCATCCGTAATGGATATTACAGGCCATAGCAGGCACGACCCTTTAAACCCTCACCAGAGGTGCCACGGGCCAACAACCAAGGGTCTATTACGGCCATTTGTAATGGCTATTACGGGTCGTAACAGGCAAGCGAGCTTTCTCCCAATTTGTTTCCTTTTCTGGCCAAATCCTATCTACTTTAAGGCTTTTAATTGTTTTGATTCAAATTTATTTTGTTTCTAAGAGGCATTGAAGCTGATATTTTGTTCCATGTTTAGAATAAGCTATAAAATTAAGATTTGTTGCTAAGTTTGGGGCATCCAGGATTATTTTTAGTTTTCAATTCTACGCTTTATTTTACTTTTTATTGTAAAACTCTCCATTGGAGCATCAGGATCATATCTTAATTCAAGTTCTTCTTTTCTTTTATTCAGGTTTTTATTTATCACTTTATTGATCATTTTATCAATTATGTCTTCATCGGTAATAGTTATTTTGATCAGATCATTCCTCACCATGATTGAGTAGTCCACTAGGGACTAAGGGTAATGAACCATATTGTATGACTGTCCACATGTATTAACTTAAGTTAGTTATGAGTATTCCACTTTTTTATTTTAAAAGTATGAGTTTTTAATTCAAACCTCGCCAGAAAAGTAAGAATGTTTTAAGCGTTTACCTTATACTGAAAGAGTATGCGTGACTCTCAAAAAGCAGTTTTTTAAACAATCAAGTCCGGAGTCACGAAAGTGATCAAATGAAATTGAGAAAAGTCACATCTTATAATAGTTGTGCGAGTGTAATGATCACTAACAAATGCTTTTGCATGAGCGAAATCCGATGAGCGTCCCGTTTGTTAGAGATAGGGCAATGCGTAGGCAAAAAATGGTATTGCCCATAATAATCTATTTTTCTATAAATTGTGTCAGAATTATCGTAATAAAAGAGATTAAGTCGTGAGGAGAAGTCTAAGATAGGAGTTACAACCCTTAGTCATGTTTTCTTTATATAAGTGTTTATTATACATTTAAAATATTTTTCACAAAAGTGCTTTTTCAAATAAGTTGTTTTAACTTAAGTTCTTTTTCACTTAAGTCACCTTTTTTCCATTATTCGGTTGCTCTAGCTTTACACCGATAAGATAGAAATCGGTAATTTACCATTGGTCTCTGAGGTTCGATACTTTTTAAACTACACTGACATTTGTCGTACGCTTGCGGCATGTCATATTGTTATTTCGAGTGCGTGTACGCTCAGGTATTTTTTGCATTGTGACACAAAGCAACTTTTGTCTCATCTTTTTTTATGCTTAGCAAACTAACGTTGTATTTAAGATGGCATGAGCATTAAGTAAAACGTGATAAAGGTTTTCCTTCGTGCCCCCTGAAGCGTTGCACCTTATCAAATTTTCTTAAATAACATAAATCAAATCTAGCTAAAAGAGATAGATTCAAATTATCCTAAATGCAAAATAACCAGAAACAAAAGAAATAATCCATAGAAAATAAAGCTAAACATAGATGAAGAAGAATATACAACAATGAGAAAGATATATCACGGATACACGAAAGATAATACATGCCAAATGCAACAAATATGCACAACAACGACATGAAACACTCGGCAGCAAAACACGATGGTTAATACACATAAAACATTTTAGAAGAGGGATAAATAATTCATGAACATAACAACAACAAAAAATTTCAAGATGTAAATAATCAAAGGATGCAATTAACAATACTTTAAATGCAAAAACATGGAGTCAAAATTGCAAATACAAGATGAACAAAATAATTTTGATTGAGATAAAAAAAGTAATGAATGAATGATCAAAATGCAAATAATATGATGTGCACATGTAACACAGTCAAATGATGTGAATGAAAGAAAATAAGAGTCTTTTCGTAAAAAGGATTTAATGATGAAATGAAATGATTGAATGAAAGATGATGAGACACACACTAAAATTCAAATTTGAACGCTATGATTTGAATAAGGTGTACATGTGGTTTGAATCAAGTACTCAATTTTTCTTTAGATGCTAGCTGTCATTTGAACCAGATGGTGGTATGATTAGAATCAAATGAACTAATAGCTTTTCAAGGAAACATTAAGAGGTCTTGATTAGAATCATGATTTACCATGATTCAAATCATGAGGCAAACATCTTAAAAATTTAAATGAATGAAAAATAACTTTTATGAAATTGAAAAAATGGCAAGTGAAGTTTTTAAATGCCAAAGTATTTAAATGAATATGCTAAAATGGTTAATGCCAAATTATTTTTTTAATGATGGATGAATGAATGCAGAATGCGATGTGTATATGAATAACAACAACTCGATGCAAGACGTTAATTAAATGTTTTATACAATATATTTGAATGCATCAAAACTTTAATCTCATTGAATGTCATTATGCAGATAAGTAAGATATATCACACACACATGGAAAACATATACTACATATATAAATCACATCAAACAAACAAATATCAACGAATAATTAAAGGTACACTAATAAAAGGTGAAGGAGAATGGAACAATCATACCAATTTGATGATCTAGGCTCTTGTTACACAAGTAATGGTTAGTACACAAAACTTAAGAAAATGCATAATACAAGTAAAATAAAATACAATTGGATATGTTTTCCTTTGCCCACCTAGAGGGAAATTCTTAGACACTCCTTAACAAGATAGCAAATGAAGTGGTAGCTCTAGTGGTAAATTCATGATCATTAAACTATGGATAAGCAAGACATCAAATAACAAGAGTCGCCACCGCGATTTTATTGTTTCCAAGGAAAAAGGGAAAAGTACGAACAAAACCCAAAAAATAAGAAGTTTTCAAATCAAAACTAATAAAATGCCAGAGATTACAGGTAAGGGGGTTGGTTACACAAAGGGAAGATGTTAACACCCGAAGTGTCCTAGGTACTCCTAGGGAGCCCTTTCTTGTGTGCATATGTATTTTGTACAAAATGATGTTTACAAACAAATAGAATGGGGGGATGAGAAAAGAATTCATTAATTATATTTTTGTTTTTGACAAGACCTTCGGACTTGTGCCTACGTACCAACATAAAAATGAGGGATCAAAACCTCATAGTTCGTGATACAAATTTCAAAGTGGACGCATTGTTTTTAACAAAATTAAGTTTGAAAGGCACAAAGGCCTAAAAAAGGTTTGAATAAGTTAGTTATTTTTGGCTTTTGAAAAGTTTTAAGTCAAGTATAGTTAAGTTTATTTACAAGTTTGATTGAGAAAAGAAGTTTGAAAAGACAATGGTATAAGGCCAAAGTTTCTAGTTTGCAAAAATGGTCTAAGTTTAGAGAAACGAGTACAAACAAAGAAGTTTTAAAAAGGAGGGAGAGATTTTGAAATTAAAAAGATGGGGAGGATATGAAGAGACTAATCCTAAGCACAAAATTAAAAGTTAAGAGTTGAAAAGATCTGACCAATGGGTTGCAATCCAATAGACAAGAATGTCATATAGAAACCCAAATTCCCTTGGACATTAGAATCAAGCAAAAAATAATGCATGCAATATTAACTTGAAGAGTAAAACATCAAATAAATATAGCCACATCCAAGCTTAGCCATTCCATGATCTTATTCAAATTTGCCCATGTAGCAGATGAATTCCATAATGCCACAAGTCACAGGTTCAAAATAACAGCTTCACAATGATCATGTTACAGATGAACTCAAATGAATCTTTAATGATATATCAGATGAAGTTTCAGATTATAAGTACTTGGTTACATGAAAGTTGGCATTGGCCAAGTCCTTTGCATATGGAGTGTTGCCTAAATGATAAGTCCAATTGTCTCATATCAAACCAACAGTCCACACAAGATACTTTTTAGGGTTTTTTGTTCTTATTATGTACATTAATGGTCAAAGACCATACAAACAAACACAATATACACAAGCAAGATATATCACAAAATATGGTCCAAATGGACAAAGTGAAAATGACATTAACATAAATAATTAGAATGGTATGAATAATGGCAAATGAATAAGGCTTAAAAATAAAGTACATTAAAGTAAATAACTTGAAATTAAATGTTAGTTATTAATGAGTTAGAAGTTAGTATTGCTTTTGCTTCTTTTTTTTTAAGTCCTTCTTTGGAGAACACTGAACCCACTTATCACAAGCATGGATCCTTGAACCAAGACATCTTCGAAAGGAAGGAAAAAAGGCCAAGTTTCCACACAATACCATGAAAGAGGGGAGACTTACAATCTCACTAACTAGAATGCTATGTCTTTTGTGTCAAAAATTTAGTGTTATGTTAAGCAATCGTAATTGGACTTTTGTAGAAGTTACAACTATTTGAGGCTGGGCAATGGAATTTTGGTGTAAATGCATGTTAGAGACATAGTATAATGGACTATGCTCATGAAATATACAACACACAAAAAGAATATGCAAAAGAGGTGGCCTAATCTCATCCATACTTATGTTTATTTTTCAATCAACTAGCCTTAGGATATTGAGATATCATAGGTCCATGATATGAATGCATAAAGAAGGGGAATAAGATGAAGAGGGATGGAATAGATCAAAACTCAAATTGGACAAAGGAGGACTTTTACCAAATTAAGATCATTCATTCATTTTGGGAGATGGAATGTACATTCCATCAATCCCCTAAATCTAATGATCTTAACCTAGCAAAGTCAAATCAACCTTGACCAAGGCCCAACAACACAAGTCAAACTCATACAAACAATCAAAAAGGCTCAACACAATTATTTGACATTTATTCCATTTAAAAATACTAAAAACAATGCATTAAATTAAATATGGTTTGTCAAATTCCTAAAATCTCATCAAAACACCAAATAAATGGTCATGAGATTTATCATAGGTCAAACAAGATAAAAGGACCTTGGAGAAATTTTTTTAGAATTTTTAGAGACTTAAAAGCATTTTTAAACAATTAAAAATATTCACAAAATCAATTAAATTATGAAAAATATTAATAATGATCCAAAAAATAATTTTAATTCAAAATATGAAAGAGGATTTTATTTAAATTTTTTTGGTGAAACTCTCATATTTTTTGGATCAATATTAAATTTAATATGAATTAATGAAAATCATAAAATACAAAAAATGTGGACCACTTGATCTCCCTCATTAATTGAGGTTGCAGATCAAGTGGTCATCAACGCGCTTTCCACCATGGACTTAAGTCAATGCGCCACAGGGATGGTAATCAAAACCAACGCGTGAGATTAAAACATTTTGAATCTATCATGTGGCTCAGGACCTGTCCAACACATCATCGGTGCTAAACCTCCGGTCACCTTCTCAGGGGAACCTCTCCGGACTGGTTCAGTCATCACCATCACATAAATGAAAAAGGAGGACATGATCTGAAAGAAAAAATGGCGTAGAGCACGAATCTGACCTCAACTTTAACTAACTCCACATATATAGAAAGCTATGAGGAGTTGAATTTTGAGGTGTGTCAACTGAGTTGCTTCGATTTGACCTCAAATCAACTCAATCTTCTTGCCTATATTGGTAGAACTTCAAACAGCCAAAGATCCAATATATATGATGAGAATTGAGTGAGAATCGAAGAGAAGAAAATTTCTGGAAAATACCTTCAATGTTGTGCAGAACTTGATCTTGCTTGCTTCAATCCTTGCTTGATCACACTCAGGGAACTTGCAGAAGTGGTTTGGAAATGGAACAAAGCTTTGGATCCTGGAGTTTTTGAATCTCCAAACAGTGAGATTCAAACTCAATTTTCAGATTGAAAATTCTCAGGTTTTCCTTTGAATTGTGAGGGCTTAAAAAGAGTGGGCAAAGCTGGCGCGCAAGGGATCCTTCCAATGAGCTAAGAGGGCTTGTATTTATAGCAATTAGGAATGTTATTTGCACACTTCAATTTGCTTCCAAATTTGGCAATGTCATGCACATGCTTGCATGGGTGTGTACAGGCCCATGAAGCAATCCATTTTGATCCAAAGGCATCTGACATGAAGTTGAAATGAAGCTTGAATGGCAAGGCAATGCTATGTGATGTTTTGAACATTTGATCTTTCCACTTGATGCAGACCTGTTAAGACCATGCGCAACCCTAGTAAAACTTGTCCAAAATCGATGTAATAGGACTCTTTGGAAAGCTAAGATCAAGGGGAACAACTCTTATGTTGAACACTTTTCCATTTGGAACTTGGATAAAGGTGAATTTTGAGGTGGAAGTTAGGAAATTTCAACATGTTGAAATTTTTTCTAAGTGTCAAGCCATATACCTCAACGTTCCACCTTACTAAACTTTTCATGTGAGCTCCAATTGAGAAACGTGTCTTCATCAAAGTTGTAGCTATTTCAAATACCTTCAAAATGGTCACCAGTTTCATGTCATTTGGATTTAGAATGATAGAGTAATGCATTTTTGAAGTTGAGGAAAATCACCTGTTCAATGGTATAGGTCAAAAATGACCTAAAATGTATCCTCATATCACATGCTCATAAAAGTTGATTTAGCTTTCACTCTGAACATTAAATTTGAAGTAGACATCTTGCATTTGATTATGAAACTTGGAAATCGTTCATCTCATAAAAATTGAGCAAGTTATGGGCTCGGGAAGTTGACTTTCAAAATAGGGTTTAGACAAAATGACATATAATGTTTCAACATATAAAATGACTTTCCAAGCAAACTTATCTCTAGACCTCAACATGAAAGTTGTTTGGAGTGTCATTTAGAGTAACGTTTCTCTTGGAATAATTTTCATATGGTGAAAATTGTAGTAGATAGGGTCTAGGGGGACCTAGTTTTGATCAGATGAAATCATCTAACAAACCACCATCAACCAACCTGCTATCATGCAATTCTCTTGACTTTTTAGGCTCATGGTAGATCATAAATGCATAAGATGATGAAATTTGAAGTTTCCCTTGAGAAATTTGATCAATTGGTGAGGAATCTTGTTGAAAAAGTTACTCAAGATACCTAGACAAACTAGGGTTTCCAAGGCAAACTACCTCCAAACTCTTGAAGAATACTTGATCAAAGTAACATGTAAAGATAAATGGGACTCATATATGATGCTTAGAGACATTGTGGATCAATATTTGGTTGTGCTCTTACCCTTGAGGGTCTTAAACCCTATATATGAACTAGATGGATCAAATGGGGATCATGCCCTACCTACAAAAGAGTTAGGCAAATGCAAAAACATATTTTTGGTATTTTGGTTAGTAAAAATGATAATATACAAGTATGATACAATCACATAGTGCTTGGTGATCTCTCCTAAAACAAACACAATGTAAGAGGGGTAAGGAGGATGCCAAAGTGTGATCCCAATGCTAATGCATATGATGAGATTTCATGAGGGATCTTAGGGTTAAAATTGGGGTCTTAAAGCTGCCCCTATTTAAGGACATTCTAACTGAGGAGGTGAAGGTTAAAATCTTCGCATCGACTCAGTAGAATGGGCTTAAATATCAACATATAGAAACAAATTTTGGTCCCTAAGAGACCTCAGGATGCATATGTGTAAGACCCTAATTTTGTCCCTAAGATCCCTCATGGCATCATATCATAACATTACATTGCCTCAAGGATCATTGGGCACCTTGCTTCCTTCCCTGTGGGTGGGTTATCTTTTTGAGAGTGTTTCTTGATCACCAAGCATGTTTTGCATTTGTATATCATTTCTTTTCCTTTTACCACTAACCAAAAGTACAAAAATATGTCATCTAACCTTTGTCTTGCAGATGAAGCAATCAACAGTCAAAGCAATCAAAGGCAGTCATTGAGCAATAGTGGTGGTCATTCTTGGGAATTTGGACCCCACAATCATTATCAAGAGTTCATATGAGCTATGATGTCATTTTGAAGCAAAATCCCAAGTGGTAGAGGCTTGAATCTCATCAGAACAATTCCCAGTCAACTGAAGGCCTAGAAAGTCAACTGTCAAGTCAACTGTTGGATTTGGAGGTGGGAAGTGATTAGAAATACTTCATTCATGTTCAAACAAGTCTCATTTGACCTTTCAAACATCAACATTGAAGAAAATAAAGTCAGGTCAAAACTTTCCAAAAATAGAAAGTGACCTATAATTCAAATTTGCCAAAAATGGAAAGGTTTTCACCTAACTTCAACTTCAAATTATATCATCAAGAAAGCTTCAAATTAAATTTTTTTGAACATGAAAGTTGTATATCTTTCTCTCCCATTTCCAAAAAGTCCAAGATCAAGAATTTCTCATGTGTGGTTAAGGAGATATGGTCAAAACATGGCAAGCTATGCATGGAGGTTCAAATGGACATAACTTCTCAACCAAAGCTCCAATTCAAGTGGTTCTTTTTGCTAAATTCTCATTTTGACCTCTAGTTTCCAAAACATACGTTGCATTTCATCAATTATCATCATATGAACATTTGCTATTTCACTTGATTTTTGGAGGGAAATTTTAAAGTTTAAAATTGGTGCATTATTTGAACATTCTATCATTGCCAATAGCTCCAAAACAGCATTTTAAGTGAATTTCAATCCAAATTCGTGCACTATTCACATGCATTTTTCATGCATAAGGTGAAAATCACATTTTGGTACATACACCTCTTTTTGCTAATTCCAATTACATTTGGCTAAACTTGATTAGAAGCATGATTAGTAGGAGGTATATAACAGAAACCCTAATTGTTTTTCACTAACAACAATCACAATTTTTAGATCTAGATCAAAAACTATCAAAATTTTCTCTCAATTTTTCTGGAAATTTCTTCAAACACAAACCATTTCCATTGCTTGATCCTGGTTCCTGAGGTATCATTGAGTGGATTTGCACGTGGAATCAAGAGATTTGGTGTAGTTTTGAAGCATGCTCGAAGCTTGGAAGCATTAATGGTGAATTCAAATTCTGGTGAAATCAAGAGCAATTGAACCTCGATCTATCTTCCAATCACTCATACAAGCATACTGGAGGAACATCGAAGCATCACAAGGCCTTGGATCCATCGAATTCCAGTTCTGCACTTCAAAGAGGTTTCAAATCGATTTCTCTAATTCTTAAAATGCTTATGCTATTGTTGTTGATCTTTTGATGCTGAGTATTCTGAGCTTTGAATCACAAATTTTCATGCAAAATTGAGTTATATATGCTAGATTAAAGTTTCATGGTTGATTGTTCATTTGCTCGATTCTATGAATATATGATGATCCATGCCATTTCCATGCTTGATTCATGATCCTTGATGAAAGATCTACATGATGATATGTTTAATTGTGATTTCTGAGAAAATTGTTCTTGATGCCTTGCACTGTTCTTGATGAACACGTTGAAGATGATGAAGTTCATCTCCAGGCCATGTTTTGATCTTTCAAAATACTTTTCCTGCGTTTTGCATGTGTTTGTGAAAAACTCGCTTCTGATTGGTCCATGCACATTGCCATGCTGTGTTCTGATTGGCTCGCCTCATGTTGACTGTGCTTTGACTGCCAGCACATAAATGAAACGGCAACGTTTCATTCAGTTGAACGCGCCACATTCAAATTGCATCTCGGTTCGATTCCCAGCGAAGGGAACAATTCAAATGCCTTGCCATATTTTCCAACTTCCCTCCATTTGTTCCATGCTTGCTCTTCATACATTTTTTTATTTTTTCATCATCTTTAAAAATTCATATATAATTGAAAAATGCTCCAAAAATTATGAGGTTTTTTGCATTATGTTGCATTTTCTGTCTATTATTTTTTGATCATTTTTCCATAAATTGTGCTTGGCTGGATTTTATTTTGTGCTAGGGTTTGTGGACATGTGTCCATTTTGTACCTTGCCTTTCTTTATCATTTGTGAAATGCTGATCTTTAATCCAATGAATCTGAAAATTTGCATGATGAAACTAGACACTTTGCTTGACATTTTGGTGTTGATTTGGTATTTTTACCATTTATCATTTCTGTTTTATGATCATGTTAAGATAGGTGTGACAATTTGTGTCACACCTTTGCTTGTTCATCTTATATGATATATTTGCCATGCCAAATGAATTCCAATTGTTCTGATTTTTTGCATGATGCATATTATGGCTATTGTGAATGAGCATGAATTTTCTTGGAATTATTTGAATCCTTTCTGATTTAATTGAGATTTTTCGTTCTGGTTGATCACATTTGAGCTTTAAAATTGCTTTGAACTTCAAATGATCATGAAATGCTTTTGGTATATGATATTGATGTGAGACCTTTTGGATTGTTTTAAGATGTGTTTGAAGTTGATTCATGTTAATTTTCAGCTTCTGTTTTGAATTTTTTATCCATCTTTGACCCTAGGCTTTGACCTAGTGGTTTGCCTCTCATGTTTGAGCTTTGATTTCAAGTTGAACATTCAAGTTCCATAGTTGTTGATGCTCCATCAATTGAGCATTGTTGTTTGCCTTTGATTACTAATCTTTGTGTGTTTTGTAGGTTGATGTTGACTCATTTGAGTTTGACCTTTGGCTTGCACATTGTGAACCTTGTCTGTTTGTCTGATATTAACTGTTGGTTGTTTGTCTGTATAGTTGTACTGATTTGTTTGATGTTTCCACAGGTACATTAGTTGCTCAAGTTCACTTTGAACTTGCTTTTGCTTGGTTGCTTAACCACTTAGGTATAACCTCTCTTCTTCATGTAGTCTGGAAGACCTACTGTTATTGGTAGGCACTTGTCTGAAGTCCTCCTTAAGAGGTAATGCTTGTGATTGTTTATCTTTTGTGCCAAGCAGGAAAACTCCTCTTATGAGGCAATTGGTAGATAAAAGAGATGTGTAATCCATCTCCTACTATTCAGTGTGTCATCCCCTTGCTCACATAACATGTTGATGCATTGTGGATATTAACCCAAGATCTTATAGAGTCAAATCACTTGTGGAGAAGAGTTCCAACTTTCTGAACTCCCGCACATTCTATTATTCAAAGCTCTCCCTAACCAGGGATAAGAGCTATGAGGCACACCCCTCATCTCCATTTCATCTGCTTCACCCTAACTCTCAATGTTAGGGTTAAGAGCACAACCTACCCTATTCCAGTTGACTGTAAAGTCTAACCTTGTTTGAGCCTAATTGCTTGTATATAGTGTGTGCTAATTGACTTGTTTGGTTGCTTACTTGATTCATCTGTGCATATTTGCTTGAGTGTGCCTTTGTGCATTTATCATCATCATTTGTATATCATTTCATAAACTTGGCTTCATAGTATTTTGCTTTAACCATGGAGGAGGCAAGCATGAGACCATTGCTTGGCAGTTGTTCCTATGATATGGTGGGAGACTAGTATAAGTCCATTTATTGGCATCTGATATCCATGTTTATTTTAGGAGATTGGTATAAATCCATTGATTGGTATCCGGTATCCGGTATTGTTTTGGGAGATTGGTATAAGTCCATTTATTGGCATCTGATATCCATGTTTGTTTTAGGAGATTGGTGTAAATCCATTGATTGGTATCCGGTATCCAGTTTGTTTGTGAGATTGGTGTAAGTCCATTGATTGGCATCCGGTATCCATTTTGCTTTGCTCATTTGCTTATTGCATTGTTGCCTATTCCAAAGGAATCACTTGAATCATCTACATATGATCTCAAGAGGTGAACCTCTAAGAAGTTTTACACTCCCTCACCCACCCACCTTTTGTTTCTTTAAACCTCCATTTGCATGTTAATCCAAACTTGAAAAATATTGTGCAAACATTCTCATCTCTTTTCAAATTAGAAACCTAGGCTTTAGGCCTTTGATTTTTCAAACTTCATTTTCATAAAACTTCTTTGAATTGAATTCTAATCATACTTTGACCATCTTTTGTGAATAAATTCTAATTGGTTAATCCAACTCATTCAATTGTTTTGTGGCTTTGTCCATTCTTGACAAGTTCTCATACATTAGCCATAGGTTTGATTTATCCTAGTTGGTTGATGTTAATCTCACCTTTTGTGCTTAGTGATTGAATTGTAAGACTTCCTTGCTTATTATATGGTTAACCCCTCACTAGCAAGTTGAAGCTTTTCTCACATGGTGGACTTGTTGTTTGTATAAGGTTGAGTTTTCTCCCGTGGATAGCGAAAGACCTTAGGGCTTTTGTTTTAAAATGAATCCACTCATATTTTGGAAATCTTTTAGCCGAACTACGGTGTTTTGATCCTTACCTTTCATGGAAGGTACGTAGGCAACGGGTTCATCCGTTCAAACACAAAAACAATAAAAAGTGTATATTCTTTTCTCATATCTTCCATCCATGTTTGCACAATAAATATTTCATAAACAAATAACATTTCGTACAACAAGTGTGAAAAGGGCTCCCTAGGAGTACCTAGGACGTTTTGGGTGCCTAACACCTTCCCATTGCGTAATTTACCCCTTACCCAGATCTCTGATCTTTTCATTAGTTTTCTATGTGTAAAACTTCTTAGGCTTTTGTTCGCTTTTTAGCCATTCCTTTGGATAAATAAAAGTGCGGTGGCGACTCGATTCTTTGTATGCTTTGCTTTTGATTTAATCAATAAATCATAAAGTCACGAATACACCGCTACAGAAAAGTGGCGACTCCACTGGGGAGATGATCCTTGGTGGTATTGCCTACTTTTCACCCGTGTTGTATGATATTTGTTTATTTGTTATATGACATATTTTTGTACAATTTGGGATTACTGTATTGATTGTAATGTTTGAATTGCTTGATATACAATTGTTGTTTTGCTTGGTGATCTCTGTGAGATGAGTTCTATACCCGAACTCGAGTGCATCTTAGGATAGGAGAATGGCGTAGTCTTGTCGACTTGTGTGGAGTATTCCTTAACAAGTTGACTTGCGAGTCCATTCACTTGGTGGAGGTCATGTTGGATTGATAATGTCACACAAGTTATTTGTGGTTAGGCATTATTCTTTCAATCATGTGCCTTAGAAGCCAAGGACCTTAGTTTACTAAGCCCATCTTGGCCTATTTTAGGACGTAGTGCGGAGGTCGTTCATATGTAAGATCTGATGCGATTGTTACGCTATACTACACTCATAAGAGTCTCTCTTGAGAATATTTTTGGAATACGAGTATTCATTCCTCCGATAATATTCGAAAGATGGGATGATGACTATGGGAACCTCTGGTAGAACATGTTCGGCAGGTTTAAACCCTAGTACACTCCCTTTGGGTGGCTCTTAACCGAGACTCCATGCTCGTGACTCTCAACAAACCCGTGATTCATGGTTGAGTCGTTCAGACATCCTTAATATCAATGGAACTTGGGTGTCGATAAGGTGTAAACCATAATCCACCAAAATGGATGATTGATATTAAGGATGATTGAGCCGGTTCATTTATTGTTAATATCAATGGAACTTGGGTGTTGATAAGGTGAAAACCATAATCCACCAAAATGGATGATTGATATTAAGGATACTATGAGCTTTCCCATGACCTTTGTCTGGTGTGATTTGCTTGATCCTTGAGTGTGATTGTTGCATTCATGCATTCATCTGCATTCATGTCATTAGAAAAATGAGAAAATTTTCAAGGAACTTAAAGGGTTTATTTGCAAAATTTGCAGACATGGAAAGACCAAAAAGGCATACAAAGAAGTACAGCTTTAGACAGCCCGATGTGAAAGAGTTAAGGAATCTGACATCTTATGTATTAGATCCCTTGGGTTTCAAAGCTCGTTATGGGAAGCTTCTGCCTCTGTTGACTACTCAGGTTGACGAAGGGTTGATGAGTACTTTGGCGCAGTTCTATGATCCTTTGTATCATTGCTTCTCTTTCCCGGACTTCCAGTTGTTGCCTATGCTCGAGGAGTATGCTCATCTTGTGGGTATTCCTATTCTGGATCAGGTGTCGTTCAGTGGCTTGGAGAGTATTCCGACTTCTCGAGAGATCGCAGACTTGTTGCACATAGATGAATCCCTTATTGAGCCGCATATGACCACCAAAGGTGGAATTCAAGGTCTTCCTTCTGATTTCCTCATTGCTCAAGCTACTGTTTATGGGAAGGCCATGAGTGAGGATGCCTTTGAGGCTTTATTCGTGCTGCTCATCTATGGATTGGTATTGTTCCCCAACATCGACAAATTTGTGGATGTGAACGCCATTAGAATCTTCTTTGTTCTTAATCCCGTTCCTACTCTGTTGGGCGATGCCTATTTCTCTTTGCATCTGAGGAATCCAAAGGGTGGAGGAGTTATTGTGTGATGTTTGCCTCTGTTGTATAAGTGGTTTATTTCTCACTTACCGCAGACAGTTGCTTTCAAGGAGAACAAGGGATGTCTACGGTGGTCTACGAGACTTATGTCTCTCACTAATGATGATATCTCTTGGTATGATCGCGTGTATGATACTGTTCAGATCATTGATTATTGTGGTGAATTCCCTAATGTGCCTCTTCTTGGTACATGTGGCGGGATCAGCTACAATCCTATCTTAGCACGTCGTCAGCTTGGGTTCCCCCCTAAAGGATAAACCTCATAACATTCTGTTAGAAGGTGTGTTCTTTCAGGAGGGTAAAGATCCCCAAGGCCTGAAAGCCAAGATGGTCCGCGCTTGGCGCAAGATTCACAAGAAGAGTAGAAATGAGTTGGGTCCGAAGAACTGCATTGCTTTGGAGCCATATACTTCTTGGGTCAGACAGAGAGCTTCTGAGTATCTTATGCCGTATGATTATCCGAGACCTACACCATTGGTTGTGGCTGGGCCTTCAACCCTCCCTAACCAAGGCGTAGAGGAGTTGAGAGACGAAGACCTTTCACGTGCCTGGATCCGTGAAAGAGAAGAGTTGCTTCAACAGCTTAAGGAGAAGGATGCCCTGATCGAATTCCTTCAGCATCAGGTGATAGATGATCCGAATGATACCTGGAATTCTCTGCTTCCTCAGTCTTCCAAGTTCTGGAAGAGGAAGTATGATCGACTTGCGAAGGAGAAAGTGGATATGGAAGCAGCATATGAGAAAGAGATCAAGAAGCTTTGTGTTTCTCGTCTTCTAGCATCCCGAGCTTCTAGGGATCCATAGGATGTTTATTTTCCTTTTCCCTTGTAATAATCAACAATGTTGTGCTTCTTTGTCTCGAATATATTTGATGAGATATTTTCCATGTGCTATTAAATGCTAATATTTCAAAATTGCAAATAGAACCTTAAAAGTTCCTTGAAAAAAAACAAAGCATATGCACGAGCATTACATGCATCATTTTGTATAAGCAGGTTGTACTGGTCTTCTTGTCTGTGGCCTAACTTTGTGCTCTTCATTTGTTTTGAAGACAAGCTGACTCACCGGTACTATACCAGAGCCAATTCTGCAAGAGTGATGGATCAGTTAGAATAAGAGAACAGAGAGCTGAAGGATGAAGTCGCCAGGCTCACTGCTTTGATGGAACAATTTCTAGCTGCTCAGAATCAACCTTCTCCACCTCCTGCAACTCCTCCCCAGAGGACTGTTATATCAGAGGTTGTGTCTTCAACTGTGCCAGCTGCTAGTGCCCACTTCGTGCCAGCCATGCCAGCCGGGTTTCCATGGGGTATGCCTCCAGGTTTCATGCCAGATATTCCATCTCCAACTTTTGCTTCCATGCCGGCATCTAGCCCGGTCCTTGCTATGCCTCCTCCTGTCGTGCATACCACTCCCAGGGTAGACGATACCATCTATCATTCTGAGCCGTCTGAGGGCCCATATGTTAATGAAAAGATGGATGCTATGAACGACCAATTCCTCGAGCTCCGAAAGGAATTGAAGACCCTCTGAGGGAAAGATCTGTTCGGCAAGTCTGCTGCTGAACTCTACCTGGTTCCCGGTGTGAAGATTTCGGTCAAGTTCAAAGTTCCTGACTTTGAAAAATATAAGTGGAACACCTGCCCTCTCGCTCACCTGGTCATGTATGCCAGGAAAATGTCTACTCAGAATGATAATGATCAGCTTCTGATTCATTATTTTCATGATAGTTTGTCCAGTGCGGCTCTTCGTTGGTATATGAGCCTTGATAGTGCAAACATCCGATCCTTCAACGATCTTGGCGAAGCCTTCGTGAAGCAGTACAAGTACAATGTTGATATGGCTCCTGAATGTGATCAACTCAGGGCCATGTCCCAGAAGGATAAAGAGACATTCAAAGAGTACGCCCAGAGGTGGCGAGAGTTAGCAGCTCAGATCACTCCTCCGCTGGAAGAGAAGGAGATGACTAAGATCTTTCTGAAGACTCTTAGTTCATTTTATTATGAGCGGATGGTCGCGAGTGCTCCCTCTGATTTCACCGAGATGGTGAACATGGGGATGCGTTTGGAGGAAGGTGTCCATGAAGGACGTTTGTCTAAAGATGAGAGCTCTTCTAAACGATATGGGGCGTTTAAGAAGAAAGATGGGGAGGCACATGCTTTGCAATCCCATGCTAAACCTAGAAGACCCTCTGTTAAGAGGAAGCCAGTACGTCATCAGCACCAGGTGGCTCACATGGCACCTGTCTTCAGAGACAATCACCAGCATCAGCAACAACCTCAGTATCAACAGCAACATCGTCCACAGCAACAGGCTTACCAGCCTCGTGGCAGCACCAGTAATCAGGCCAATCTGAGTTATGATAGGAAAAAGATCGGTTTCGATCCCATTCCTATGTCATATGCTGAATTATATCCCTCTTTGATAGAGCAGAAATTGGTTACTCCTAGAGAGCCTCCGACTGTGCCTGCTAACCCGCAGTGGTGGTACAAGCCCGATCAACATTGTGTTTATCATTCCGGTGCTCCGGGACATAATATTGAAAATTGCTATCCGTTGAAGACTAAGGTTTAAGACCTTATGCGATGCGGCATCCTGAGCTTTGAGGACTCAGGCCCCAATGTTATGAAGAACCCATTGCCCGAGCATGGGAAGTCGGTTAACATGGTCCAGGGTTGTCCTGGCAAATATAAAGTCAAATATGTAAGCCATATTCGACAGTCATTGGTCGAGTTGCATCGTCTGCTGTGTCAGTACAGTCATATGGAACACGACCATGACAGATGTCGCATTTGTTCTGTTAATAGATTGGGTTGTCGCCAAGTGCAAAGAGAGCTTCAAGAGCTGTTGGATGAAGGTACCACTGAGATTCTGCAGAATCGAAATGTTGATGAAGACGAACCAGAGGTGAATGTGATTTCTCCTGTGTTCAAATTGCCCGAGCCTGTTGTCATCCGTTACGATGGTAGCAAGCCGAAGGTTTCTCCTTCTTTGGTAATCAAACCTGCAGGCCCTGTGCCTTATTCTTCGGATAGAGTTATTCCCTTCCGATATAATCCCGTTGTTGTGGAAGATGGGAAAGAAGTGCCTTTGCCTTCAACCTCTGTGGTTAATATTGCTGAGTGAGCGGGTTGACCCGTAGTGGTCGTGTGTTTTCAGCGCCGAAGCCTCAGGCTAGGGCTGTTGTTTCTGATTCTGCTGAGCTTCCAGTTGGGACTGCGGTGAATGTTCCGAACCTGGCACTTGCTGTTGCCAAACCCTCCTTTACACAAAAGACTCCTGCTTCTTCTGTTGGCCCGAGTGGCACTGTGAATGAAGAATGTGATGAGATGCTGAGGCTCATCAAGAAGAGTGAGTACAACATTGTAGACCAGCTTCTACAAACGCCGTCCAAAATTTCTGTTCTATCGTTGCTGCTGAATTCAGAACCCCATAGGGAGGCTCTGCAGAAAGTATTGGACCTGGCTTATGTTGATCACGACGTCACTATTGAACAGTTTGACAGTATAGTTGCAAACATCACTGCTTGCAACACTTTGAGTTTCTGTGACGCTGATCTCCCTGAGGAGGGAAGAGACCACAACATGGCTTTACATATTTCTATGAATTGCAAGACCGATGCCATGTCCAACGTGCTGGTGGACACTGGGTCATCTCTGAATGTATTGCCAAAGACCACTCTTTCGAGACTGTCATATCAAGGGCCTCCCATGAGGCAGAGTGGTGTTGTTGTGAAAGCTTTTGATGGGTCGCGTAAGACTGTGATTGGGGAAGTTGATCTCCCAATCAAGATTGGGCCAAGTGATTTCCAAGTTACTTTTCAGGTTATGGATATCCACCCATCTTATAGATGTCTCCTTGGTAGACCATGGATTCACGAGGCTGGCGCCGTGACATCCACCCTACACCAGAAGCTGAAATTCGTTAAGAATAAGAAATTGGTAGTGGTAGGGGGAGAAAAGGCCCTCCTGGTTAGCCACTTGTCTTCTTTCTCATATATTGATGCTGAGGATGAAGTTGGAACGCCTTTCCAAGCTTTGTCTATAGCTGAGCCGATTGAGAAGAAGTCTCCTTCATTTGCTTCCTATCGTGATGCGAAACTGGCCATTAAGTGTGGTGCAGTCGCTGGTTTGGGGAAGATGATCGAGCTTGAAGATAATATATCCCGGGCTGGCATTGGCTATTCTTCTGGGGCATTTAATGAGCAAGGGTTGTTCAAGAGTGGAGGTTTCATCCATGTTGATCAAGCTGAAGAAGCTGCTGCTATCTTGGAAGAGGATGTAGAAGATTTGGGCAACTTCATCATACCTGGTGGCGTCTGCCATAATTGGGTCGATGTGGATGTTCCTACGGTCATTCATAAGTCAGAGTAATGGTTCACTTTGTTCAAAAACCCTTCTCCCATGCCAAAAGGAGAAGTGATGACATTGTTGGCAGCATTTATACAATGATATTTCATTCAATTAATGCATTGTTAAACATTTGTTTTCCATTTGTTTTCACTTTTTGCTTTGGCATGAAATCAGTGATCACAAAAAACCCTAAAAACAAGAATAAAAGCAATTCTTTTCATCTGCACAATGATTTGCTTATTTAAATTCTAAAGTTTTTATTAACCAAAATCATTATGCAGGTTGATTCTAAAACCCATTGAACATAATGATCCAACGCCATCTCCCAATTTTGAATTCCCTGTATTCGAGGCAGAGGAAGATGGTGTTGAAGGGATTCCTGATGAGATTACCCGTCTTCTTGAGCACGAAAAGAAGCTCATTCAGCTGTATCATGAGAATCAGCAAAACAGTCAAACTTGGGCATTACAAATGTAATAAAAAAAAGAGAGAAGAGGGTGAAAAACAAAATCAAAAATAAAAAAAAATAAAAAAAATTTCAAAAGAAAAAAAGAAAAAGTATACCCTCAAATCCCTAGTTGACTGATGCTGAATGGATTCAGAGTCGTTATGACCAGCTGAATTTGATTGAAGAGAAGCGATTAACTGCCATGTGTCATGGTCAGTTATATCAGCAGAGAATGAAGAAAGCATTCGATAAGAAGGTCAAGCCTCGTGTGTTCCGAGAAGGTGACCTCGTGCTCAAGAAAGACTTGTCTTTCGCACCCGATTCCAGGGGCAAGTGGACTCCAAACTATGCGGGTCCATATGTTGTCAAGAGAGCCTTTTCAGGCGGAGCTTTGATGCTTACAACAATGGATGGGGAGGATTTCACTCGTCCTGTGAATTCAGATGCAGTCAAGAAATACTTTGCCTAAAAAGAAAAAAAAGTATGCAAAAGAAAAACAGAATAGCTCGCTAAGTTGAAAACCGAAAGGGCGACTTAGGCAAAAATGAGCGTCTTGGTGGAGAACCCGAAAGGGCGATCCAGGAAAAAGTTAGAGACATGAAAAAGAATATTTGCATCCCGCTAGATTGAGTACCTCACCCTGGGGCAATCTAGGAAAAAATTAGGGATATGGCAAGTAACTGCATCCTGACAAGACTGTCTGTTCAGCAGCTGTCTTTTCATCAGAGATTCTCTATTCGTCGTCGACTGAAGCTTCGAATACATCGAGATTCAAATTGGTAGAGAAAGGATCATTATGTTCAATGTAGCCCTCTTCCAATATATATCACTGATTTCAAATTTGTACAGATCTATGGAGTCTTGCCATTTGCAGGCTACCATTCCATCAAATCAACTTGAGCTTTTATCCAATTATTTACATTCTTATTTGTTCCAATTCAACAGATGTTTTGCATGTTTTAATTGATAAAATGTTATTGTCTTAAGCAAATAAAATTTTTCAAATTTTTGTTGTTTTAAACAAAGTGAACATTTACAATGATGAAAGGATACTTAAGAATTTCTCAGTGCTTTCCCAAGGGTGGCATGATTTCCAACAGGTAAGACATATGTTCATATGCCTGGCATGGTTGTATCCTCTTTCTCCAGATTTGTTGTTGGGGTTGTTCCCCAAGCAGAGCTTTTGTTGGGGTTGTTCCCTAAGCAGAGTATTTGTTGAGATTTCACAAGTCCTCTCCAGCAGCATTCTCTCCTCAGCATGGGTGCTTTCTTTTGGAAGATTTAGTGGTTGGTGGGTTGACGTCCCGGTACTTTACTACTTTCCTCAGCACAGTCGCTAGCAGAATTTGTTGATATGATATGCTATATTCCTCCCCATCAGAGCGCTTGTTGAGGTTTTCACCTCTTATCTCCTTCAACAGAGCAGTGGTTTTTTCCTCCTCAGTAGTTGTTGGGTTTCTCTTTGAAGGTTCAGCATTTGGTGGTTGATCCCCAGCTCTCCTCCTTATCCCTAGTGGATTCCCCAGTAAAGCCGCCAGTAGATTTGTGGTATAGTGGATTGTAGCTGTAACTTCCCCAGAGTCCCCGCCAGAGTTGGTATCCCCAACAGAGTCAGGATCCCCGCCGGAGTTGTTTTCCCCAGTAGGGTCGGCTGGTGATCTATCATCCAGAGATTTGGTTGATTCCCTGATGCTTTTGATCCCTAGTAGAGTGGCTTATTGCAGAATCTGCTTGTGTGATCTATCCTTCCTCAGTGGGTTTATCCCCAATGAAGTGGCTGACAGTATTCCCAGTAGAGTTGCTTGTGCAGTTAGATTCTACATGGATGATCTGTTCTCCCTTTGTGGGTTGTTCCCCAGCGGAGTTATTTGGAGTCGCTTTCATAGCAGTTCTCGCGTGAGCAGTGAACTTTTGTTTCCCAGTTGATACTGAGAATCCCCCTACAGATATCTTGGGATTTCTCCCACTCCCCTACAGATTTGCTTTTGTGGCAGTTGTTGCCTGTTGTAAGCTTCTGTACCCCAGTTGGGTTGATTGAGGATCCATCACTCAGAGATTTTCGTGACTTCGTTGATATCTCTGACCTTTTTTGCCTCCCCGCAGATCTTTGCTTTTAAGCATGTGGATCTCCAGCAGATTGGCTTTCCAGTTGGTTTTTTTTCTCTGGAAGTGTAGTACCGGGCGTTTGATTCCTGGACCCTGTTTGAGTTAGATATGTCTGTTTTGTCAGCATTCATCAAACATAAATCACGCATATTCATGCATACTCATAAACATTCAGATATTCATGTTGCATTTGTTTGCATATACCTCTTGTTGGTTGTCTCCTGCTATGGGTGATATAGATCTCTTTATAGATCTTCCCAAGCAGATGTCGAGTGTCTAATCTCTCAATATAAAGTCAGCCCCATAAGTAGAAAGTGTCTGTCTTTTCTTCTGCAGTTCCCCACTGAGATATATCCTCGTGGATGACGGTTTCTTCCGTTTCCTCCCAACACATATATTGGGATGGATTTTCCTATTGAGTTATATCCTCATTAGGACGAGTCTTGATTCAGTCTGTCTTTTCGGCTTGATCCCGAATTGGCATTTGTCAACTGTTTCTTGTGCTTCCCTGTGGAATAAATGAATGAGTTGCCCAGTAACCGACAATAGTTCATCTTATCCCCAGCGGAATCTTTTGGGCCTCTTGTAAGACCCCAATTTTGGCCCTAAGATCCCTCATGGCATCATATCATATCATATCATTTCCTCAAGGATCATTGTGCACCTTTGCTTGCCTCTTAGTGGGTGGGTTATCATGTGAGAGTGGTTCTTGATCACCAAGCATGTTTAGCATTTGTATATCATTGCTTTTCATTTTTTTACTAACCAAAAGTACAAAAATATTGTCATCTAACCATGTGACTTGCAGCTGAAGCAAACTAGGTCAAAATAGTCAAAATAGTCAAATCAGTCATTGAGCTATAGATGGCGGCCATTCTTGAAGAATTTGGGCACCATGATCATTCATAAGAGATTCATATGAGTTGTGATGTCATTTGGAATAAAGATCTCAAGAGAAAGAGGCTTTAAATTCATCAAAGCATGGCTCAGTCAACCAAAACCCTAGCAAAGTCAACTGTGGTCAACTGTGCATTTAATCAGGGATTGGAAGGTGTGAGATGGTTGGAAAGGTCTCATTCATGTCCATACAAGCTTCATATAACATGTCAAACATCATCATTGAGGAATTGGAGGTCAGACAAAAAGTTTCCCAAAATAGTAATGACCTGTAATTTTCAGCTGCCAAAAATGGAAAGCCATTCTCCTCAAATTTACATGTCCAAGCAAGCTTCAAATCAAAATTTGTCCAACATGAAAGTTGAAGATCTTGCTCTTGCCTTTCCAAAAAGTCTAATAAAACTCATTTCTCCTTTGTGGTTGGCAAGTTATGATCAAATCATTTTCAAGAATTTTGGGATTTCAAAGTGGCATAACTTTCAAACCATTTGGCCAATTTGGGTGATTCTTTTTTGAGCAAACCCCATTTAACATGTACTATCATAATGCATCATTACATTTCATCAAAAACTTTCACATAAAAAGGTCATTTTTCAAGTGATTTCATTTTGAATTTTGGTGGGAAAATATCATTTTCGAAAATATGCATCCTTTTCATGCCAAACCAATTCTAATTGCCTTGAAATTGAATTTGTGACTTGCTAGCACATGATTTCTGCACTGTTCCATTGATCACACTTACATAGGGGCATTTGTGCCAAATTGCATAACATGTGAAATTTGCTAATCCAATTCCATTTTGCTAAGCATGATTAGCACAGCTGATTAACAGGAGGTATATATACCTAATTGTAACTGAAAATCGAAATCCACAATCATTTTCTGAGATCCAAACCAAAAAATCTCCAAATTCTCTCCAAATTCTTCAAACTTTTTTTCATTTCTCCTTCGAATTTCATGATTCTTTTTGGTTTCTCTTATGTCAATCATCATCAATAGGTGCTATTGAAGATCTGTTTGAGGCAAAGGCGTGGAAATTCTTGAAAAAAGCTCAACTGTTGAAGCTAGAGTATGTTTATGGCAGCTGCAGATTTTGGACTCTTGAAGCGCGATTAAGCCGTTCTGCAGCATCCTTCCATCTCCCTAATCATCGTAGAGTACCTGTTTTGCATCGTTAGGACCTAAAGAGCTCAATTCCATCGCTGTTGCTCCAAGAAGGTACCATAGTCGCTTTAGTTCCTTTGAGAACTTGCTATTGCTTTTCTTTGCTTAAGCATTAAGGTAGACTCTCTTGTCTCCATGTAGTCTGGAAGACCTGGCTTGTTATTTAGCCAGGCAACTGTCTGAAGTCCTCCTTAAGAGGCAATGTTTGTGATTGTTTAACTTTGTCCCCAAGCAGGTAAAGACCTCATATGAGGCAATTGGTAGACAAAAGAGATATGTAGCCTATCTCCTACTATTCTGTGAGTCTCTCACCTTGCTCACACCACATGTGTTGATGCATAGTGAGTAAAAACCCAAGATCTATCGAGTCTAACTTGTGGAGAGAGTTCCATCTTTCTGAACTCCCACACCTTCTGATATTCAATACTCTCCCTGACCAGGGATAAGAGTGATGAGGCACACCCCTCATATCCTTTCATCTGCTTCACCTTGGCTCTCAATGTCAAGGTTAAGAGCACCACTTACCCTATTCCAGAGGACTTTTAAGTCTAACCCTTTGATTGAGCCTAATTGTTTGGTTATAGTGAGTGCTAAATGACTTTGTTTGGTTGATTGCTTGTGGCATTTGTACATACTTGCTTGCCTTTGTGCACTTATCATCATTGATTATTCATTATTGCATGATCATCATTGCATATCTTTGTGATCCATGTGTGAGTTTACCCATTGAGGACAATTGTAAGACCATGTTCTTTGGCCATTGTTCCTATGATTTGGAAGGGATAGAGTGTAAGACCATTTCATTTGGTCACTCATATCCTCTTTGCTTAAATGCTTGTTTATTTGTTGTATGTGAGGATACAATTATAAGTCCATGTTGTTGGCATTTGTATTCCTATGATCATCCTTTGGAGGTTGGTATAAGTCCAGATAGATTGGCATCTGACATCCATATTTTGTTTTCTTTTGGGAGATTAGAGTAAGACCAATTGTTGGCATCTGATATCCACTCTTTTGTTTTGTTTTGCTTTTGTGAGATTGGTATAAGACCATTGATGGCATCCGGTATTATTGTTTTGTTTTAGGAGATTGGTGTGAATCCATTTATTGGTATCCGATATCCGCTTTTGTGTGTGAGATTGGTATAAGTCCATTGATGGCATCCGGTATCACCTTGCTTCTGCTTACTTGTTTTGTTGCCTTATTCCAAAGGACACACTTGAATCATCTTCTATATGATTTCAAGAGGTGAACTTTTAGGAGGTTTTACACTCCATTGTTCATCTTTACCCTCTTTGTCCTAAACCTTTTCACATTTTTGCTTTCAAAAACTTTTGACTTGTTGTGCAAACATCTCATGTCTTTTCAAATTAGAAACTTGGACCATAAGTCCTTGATTTTTCAAACTTCACTTTTCATAACACTTCTTTGAATCAATCTTAATCATACCTTGACCATATTTCGTGAATATTCATAATCAATTAACTTCACCCATCCAATTGTTTTGGCTTTGTCCATCGTTAATATGTTTTCATACATTAGCCGTAGGTTTCAATTACCATAGTGGTTGATGTAAATCTTACCTTATCCTTAGTGAGTTGATTGTAAGTCTCCCATACTTATTATAGGGTTAACCCCTCACTAGTATGTTGAAGTCGTCCTCGCATGGTGGATTGTTGATTCGGGTTGAGTTTTCTCCCATTGGTAATGAAAAGCCTTAATGCTTGTGTTTTAAAATTGAACTCACTAATTTTTGGAAATCTTTTAGCCGAACTACGGCGTTTTGATCCTTACCTTTGATGGAAGGTATGTAGGCAACGGGTTCATCCGTTCAAACACAAAAATAACTAACTTGTATATTCTTTTCTCATCTTCCCATTCATGTTTGCACAATATGTCAAAACAAATAAACATTTTTATACAACAAGTGTGAAAAGGGCTCCCTAGGAGTACCTAGGACGTGATGGGTGCCTAACACCTTCCCATTGCGTAATTTACCCCTTACCCAGATTCTCTGATCTTTTTATTGGTTTTCTACGTGTAAAACTTCTTAGGTTTTTGTTCGATTTTTAACCAGTCCTTAGGATAAATAAAAGTGCGGTGGCGACACGATTCATTGTATGCTTTGCTTATGGTTTAATTAATAAATCATATAGCGACGAATACACCGCTACAGAAAAGTGGCGACTCTGCTGGGGATAACATTAGACCTTCCCTGGTGGTATTGCCTACTTTTCACCCTTGTTGTATGATATCTGTTTATGTGTTATTTGACATATTTTTTTACAATTTGGGATAACTGTATTGATTGTAATGTTTGAATTGCTTGATATACAATTGTTGTTTGCTATGGTGATCTCTGTGAGATGAGTTCTATACCCGAACTCGAGTGCACTCTAGGATAGGAGAATGGCATAGTCTTGTTGACTGGTGTGGAGTATTCCTTAGCCAGTTGACTTGCGAGTCCATTCACTTGGTGGAGGTCATGTTGGATTAATAATGTCACACAAGTTATTTGTGGTTAGGCATTATTCTTTCAATCATGTGCCTTAGAAGCCAAGGACCTTAGTTTACCAAACCCATCTTGGCCTATTTTTTAGGACGTAGTGCGGAGGTCGTTCAGATGTAAGATCTGATGCGATTGTTACGCGATACTACACTCATAAGAGTCTCTCTTGAGAATATTTTTGGAATACGAGTATTCGTTCCTCCGATAATATCCGAGAGATGGGACGATGATTATGGGAACCTCTGGTAGAACATGTCTGGCAGGTTTAAACCCTAGTACACTCCCTTTGGGTGGTTCTTAACCGAGACTCCATGCTCGTGACTCTCAGCAAACCCGTGATTCGTGGTTGAGTCATTCAAACATCGTTAATATCAATGGAACTTGGGCGTCGATAAGGTGTAAACCATAATCTGCCAAAATGGATGATTGATATTAAGGATGTTAGAGCCGGTTCATATACCGTTAATATCAATGGAACTTGGGTGTCGATAAGGTGAAAACCTAAATCCACCAAAATGGATGATTGATATTAGGGGATACAATGAGCTTTCCCACGACCTTTGTTTGGTGTGCCTTGCTTGATCCTTGAGTGTGATTGTTGCATTCATGCATTCATGCATTCATCTGCATCCCATGTCATCAGAAAAAAAAAGAAAATTTTCAAGGAACTAAAAGGGTTTATTTGCAAAATTTTCAGACATGGAAAGACCGAAAAGGCATACAAAGAAGTACAGCTTTAGACAGCCCGACGTGAAAGAGTTAAGGAATCTGACATCTTATTTATTAGATCCTTTGGGTTTCAAAGCTCGCTATGGGAAGCTTCTGCCTCTGTTGACTACTCAGGTTGATGAGGGATTGATGAGTACTCTAGCTCAGTTTTACGATCCTCTGTACCACTGCTTCTCCTTTCCGGACTTCCAGTTGCTGCCTACCTTGGAGGAGTATTCTCACCTTATTGGGATTCCGATTCTGGATCAGGTTCCGTTCAGTGGCTTAGAGAGTATTCCGACCGCTCGAGAGATTGCAGATTTGTTGCACGTAGATGAAGACTTGATTAAAGCTAACCTGACTACCAAGGGTGGAATTCAGGGTCTTCCTTCTGATTTCCTCGTCGCTCAAGCTACCATCTATGGGAAGGCCATGAGTGAGGATGCCTTTGAGGCTTTGTTTGTACTGCTCATCTATGGGTTGGTGTTGTTTCCCAACTTCGACAAATTCGTGGACATGAACGCCATTAGGATCTTCTTGGTTCTTAACCCTGTTCCGACTTTGTTGGGTGATGCCTATGTCTCTTTGCATCTGAGGAATGCAAAGGGTGGAGGAGTTATTGTCTGCTGTCTACCTTTGATGTACAAGTGGTTTATTTCGCACTTGCCGCGGACTCTTGCCTTCAAGGAGAACAAGGGATGTCTACGGTGGTCTCAGAGACTTATGTCTCTCACTAATGATGATATCTCTTGGTATGATCGCGTGTATGATACCGTTCAGATCATTGACTATTGTGGTGAATTCCCTAATGTGCCTCTTCTTGGTACATGTGGTGGGATCAGCTACAATCCCATTCTCGCACGTCGTCAGCTTGGGTTCCCCCTAAAGGATAAACCCCATAACATTCTGTTAGAAGGAGTGTTCTTTCAGGAGGGTAAAGATCCCCAAGGCCTGAAAGCCAGATTTGTCCGCGCTTGGCGCAAGATCTGCAAGAAGAGTAGGAATGAATTGGGTCCGAAGAATTGCATTGCTTTGGAGCCTTATACTTCCTGGGTCAGACAGAGAGCTGCCGTGTACTTGATGCCATACGACCATCCAAGACCTACACCGTTGGATGTGGCTGGGCCTTCAACCCTCCCTACCCAACGTGTAGAGGAGTTGAGAGAAGAAGACCTTTCACGTGCTTGGATCCGTGAAAGAGAAGAATTGCTTCAGCAGCTCAAGGAGAAGGACGCTCTGATTGAGTTTCTTGAGCATCGAGTGATCGACGATCCCAACGATACGTGGACTTCCTTGCTTCCTCAGTCTTCCAAATTCTGGAAGAGGAAGTATGATCAGCTTGCTAAGGAGAAAGCAGATATGGAAGCTGCCTATGAGAGAGAGATCAAGAAGCTGTGTGTTTCTCGTCTTCTAGCATCCCGAGCTTCTAGGGATCCATAGGATGTTATTTTCCTTTTCTCTTTGTAATCTGATCAAAAACGCTGTATTTCTTTGTTGAATATATTGAATGAGATATTTTCCATGAGAAATTAAAATGCTTTAAAATTTCAAAATTGCGAATGATACCCTAAGGGTTCCTTGAAAATAAAACAAAGCATATGCATTAGCATTTCATGCATCATTTTGCATAAGCAGGTACCTTGTTTCTGGTCTTCTCGTTCTGACTCTGTGTTCTTCATTTATTTTGAAGACAAGCTGACTCACTGGTACTATACTCGAGCCAATTCTGCAAGAGTAATGGATCAGCTAGAGCAAGAGAACCGTCAATTGAAAGAAGAGGTCGCCAGACTTGGCGCTTTGACGGAGCAACTTCTGGCTGCTCAGAATCAGCCTGCTCAACCGCCTGCAACTCCTGTCCAGAGGACAGTTATCTCTGAGATCGTAGCTCCGTCTGTGTCAGCCGCCAGTACTCATTTTGCGTCTCACGCAATGCCAGCCGGGTTCCCTTGGGGTATGCCTCCAGGTTTCATGCCGGATATTCCTGCTCCAACTTTTGCTCAAATGCCGGCATCTAGCCCGGTCCCTGTTGCTGCTCCTCCTGTCGTGCATACCATGCCGAGAGTAGACGACACCATCTATCATTCCGAGCCGTCTGAGGGCCCGGATGTTAATGAGAAGATGGACGCCATGAACGACCAATTCCTTGAGCTGAGGAAGGAATTGAAGACCCTCAGAGGTAAAGATTTGTTCGGCAAGTCTGCTGCCGAGTTGTGCCTTGTTCCCGGTGTCAAGATACCGATCAAATTCAAAGTACCTGACTTTGAAAAATATAAAGGGAACACCTGTCCACTTGCTCACCTGGTCATGTACGCCAGGAAGATGTCAACCCAAACGGATAATGATCAGCTGTTGATCCATTATTTCCAAGACAGCCTGTCTGGTGCTGCGCTCAGATGGTACATGAGTTTGGACAGTGCTAATATCCGATCCTTCAACGATCTTGGCGAAGCCTTCGTCAAGCAATATAAATATAATGTTGATATGGCGCCTGACCGTGATCAGCTCAGGGCCATGTCCCAGAAGGAAAAGGAAATTTTCAAGGAGTACGCCCAGAGGTGGCGAGAGCTGGCTGCTCAGATTACTCCACCGCTGGAGGAGAAAGCGCTCCTTCTGATTTCACCGAGATGGTGAACATGGGGATGCGACTTGAAGAAGGAGTCCGTGAAGGACGGTTAGCCAAGGATGAAAGCTCTTCTTCTAAACGGTATGGGGCGTTTAAGAAGAAAGATGGGGAGGCACATGCTGTGCAATCCCATACCAAATCCAGAAGACCCTCTGTTCAGAGGAAGCCTGCACGGCGCAACAACAATCAGCACCAGGTGGCTCATATAGCACCTGTATTCAGAGACAGTGCTCAATACCAACAACCTCAACATCAGCATCAACAGCAGCCTCAGTATCAGCAACAACAGCGTCCACAGCAACAGGCTTATCAGCCTCGTAGAAGTACAACCAACCAAGCTAATGTGAATTATGATAGGAAGAAGATCAGCTTCGATCCAATTCCTATGTCATATGCAGAGCTTTATCCTTCCTTGTTGGAAAGGAAGTTGGTTTCTCCCAGGGATCCTCCTGTCGTGCCTGCAAATCCCCAATGGTGGTATAAACCAGACCAGCACTGCGTTTATCACTCCGGTGCTCCGGGTCATAATATTGAGAATTGCTATCCACTCAAGACTAAGGTTCAAGACCTTATGAGATGTGGAATTTTGAGCTTTGAAGATTCAGGCCCGAATGTCACCAAGAATCCATTGCCCGCGCATGGGAAATCTGTCAATATGGTCCAGGGATGCCCTGGGAAATACAAAGTCAAGTATGTAAGCCATATTAGACAATCGTTGGTCGAATTACATCGGTTGCTGTGTCAGTAAAGCCACATGGAGCATGACCACGACAAGTGCCGTATTTGTTCAGTTAACCGTTTGGGTTGCAATCAGGTACGAAGAGAACTCCAAGAATTGTTGGATGAAGGTACCATTGAGATTTTGCAGAATCGCAATGTTGATGAGGATGAACCGGAGGTAAATGTGATATCGCCAGTGTTCAAATTACCCGAGCCTGTTGTTATTCGCTATGATAGCAGCAAGCCGAAGGTTTCTCCGTCTTTGGTTATTAAGCCTGCAGGCCCTGTGCCTTATTCTGCTGACCGAGCTGTGCCATTCAGATATAACCCTGTTGCTGTGCAAGATGGGGTAGAAATGCCTTTGCCTTCGACTTCTGTCACCAATATTGCCGACGTGAGCGGGTTGACCCGTAGTGGTCGCGTGTTTTCTGCACCTAAGCCCAAGGCTCCTGCCGTTTCTGATGCCGCTAAGCGTCCGGTTGGGACTGCTGTTAATATTCAGAATCCGGCACTTGATGTTGCCAGACCCTCCTCCTCTGTACAAAAGGCTCCTACTTCTTCAGTTGGCCCGATTGGCATGGTGAATGAAGAATCTGATGAGATGCTGAGGCTCATCAAGAAGAGTGAGTACAATGTTGTAGATCAGCTTCTACAAACGCCATCCAAAATTTCCGTTTTATCTTTGCTGTTGAATTCAGAACCCCATAGAGAGGCTCTGCAGAAGGTATTGGATTTGGCGTACGTTGATCACGACGTCACCGTTGAGCAGTTCGATAGTATTGTTGCAAACATTACCGCTTGCAACACTTTGAGTTTTTGTGACGCTGATCTCCCTGAGGAGGGAAGAGACCACAACATGGCTTTACACATCTCTCTGAATTGCAAATCTGATGCCATGTCCAACGTGCTGGTGGACACTGGATCATCCTTGAATGTATTGCCAAAAACCACTCTCTCCAAGTTGTCATATCAAGGTCCTCCTATGAGGCAGAGTGGTGTTGTTGTGAAGGCTTTTGATGGGTCGCGTAAAACTGTGATTGGGGAAGTTGATCTCCCAATCAAAATTTGTTGATTCCTTAGGATTGGCATTAATTTTAGAAAACAAATAATGTAATCATCTCTGTTGTTTTAATATGTTGGGTTGAAGAAATTCAACATCTGGACCAACATGTCATGTACGATGTCAAGACATCAGGTCTGTGACATCGCACATGTGGAGAAGACTGAATTAATTAATTCAGTATATGTCATGGGATCAGCAAGGATATCTGGTGAATATCCTAACTCCCATGTGGAGGTCTTGAAGACTAAATCAGAATATATATAGGCTCTAAACATGGAGATATATATGGAGAGAGTTTAGGAACTTGAAGACCTTGTTTGTAGCAGAATTTTTCTGCTGAAGTTGCAACAGCAAAGAACAAGTCTGCTGCAGTTTTCTGAAGGCCCAAATCCAGTTGGGTGATTAGGTTATAAATAGCTGATTGTAATCTAGTTTTTGTAAGCCTCTTAGAATGAATTTTTAAGGGTGTGTGTAAGGTAAACCTCCCAATCTGTGGGAAGGTTACCATGTGTCTCTCAGTGGTAAACCTGAGAGTGTTTGTTACTCAAAGCCTGTAGGCAAGAGTAATTATGTTCTTGAATGAAGCTGTGAAGCAAGTTCAAGGTGTTTGCACATTACATTGTATTTGTAGTGATAGGAATGGAAACTGGAGGTTTCTATCTAGGAGTTCCTAGGTATAGATTGCATTGGGTAGGGATTAAGTGAGGAGTTGTAAACGGGGGAGTTTAACTCTGAATTGATACTACTAATAGTGGATCTTCTTCCTGGCTTGGTAGCCCCCAGATGTAGGTCATGTTGGACTGAACTGGGTTAACAATTTCCTGTGTTTGTTTACCTCTGCATGTTATAATCATGTCTGCCATAATTCAGGTTGTGTTACAGTCTGCCAATCAAGTTAATAACAAACCTGATACATAGCCTTCTGTTGGAATGTCAATCAGAATGTTTTGACATTCATCAACAACAGCACATACTGTTTAATAAGCTGATGAATTCAGTTCAGTATGTAGTGAAGTCTGGTTTTCAAAAGCTTATCAGACAAGGCCAAAAGAGCTGTGGGAAACTGTCAAACTGGATGTCTTGACAGTTCTTCCAGTAAGCTGATACTGAAGTAGAGACTGGTTGGTCTTTTACAGTACAGCAAATTTAGCAGTCAGTGTTCAGGAACTAAACAGACTGAGCATATGGTTCTGGGCTCGGTTGTCAGACGGAATGTTGTGACATTCATGCCTGACAGCATATGCAATATTGTTGGATGGTTAGTTTATCTGTTTCAGGATTTTTCTCAG
Source organism: Lathyrus oleraceus (assembly GCF_024323335.1). NCBI lineage: Eukaryota > Viridiplantae > Streptophyta > Magnoliopsida > Fabales > Fabaceae > Lathyrus > Lathyrus oleraceus. The sequence continues at coordinate 207,670,729 of NC_066583.1, forward strand.
GCTATTCTTCAGGAATCCACCAGCTGTTCTAAAATCTAGGAAACTAACAACTAAGCTACAATTAATGAACCTAACAAATAATCTATTTGTTAGCTCCTTAATAAGTGGAGATTAGTTTAACTTGTTACAACCTTTAATCTAGGAAATACAAGTACATGACCAACAAACTGGAACAATGTAACAGATGATGTTCAAAACAGGATTGAGACATCATGATGGCAAATGTGCAGGAAAACAACAGTGGTGAATGTTATGGTGCCCATAACAAATTGTTCCTCCTCTATAGGATGACATAGAAGGAGAGGTTGTGACACTGTGAAAAGGTGCACAATAGTACAGAGTGTAATAACTGTCTTGCTGTAATAAGTACAATGTTAGATCAGATGTCATGACTTGAAGTAGAACATCTGAATACTGACTACACCAGAATTTCAAAATTGGACCTAGTGATTTCCAGGTTACCTTCCAGGTAATGGACATCCACCCATCTTACAGCTGTCTCTTAGGCAGACCATGGATTCACGAGGCAGGCGCCGTGACATCCACCCTACACCAAAAGCTAAAATTTGTGAAGAACAAGAAACTGGTTGTGGTAGGGGGAGAAAAGGCTCTCCTGGTTAGCCACCTGTCTTCTTTCTCATATATTGATGCCGAGGATGAAGTTGGAACGCCGTTCCAAGCTTTATCTATTAATGAACCAATTGAGAAGAAGTCTCCTTCATTCACTTCCTACCGAGATGCGAAGCTGGCCATTGAATGTGGTGCAGTTGCTGGTTTAGGGAAGGTGATCGAGCTGGAAGACAATAGATCCCGGGCTGGCATTGGCTATTCGTCTGGGGCGTTTAATGAGCAAGGTTTGTTCACGAGTGGAGGATTCATCCATGACGATCAACCTGAAGAAGAAGTTGCTGCTATCTTGGAAGAGGATGCAAAAGATTTGAACAATTTCGTCATTCCTGGTGGTATCTGCCACAATTGGGTCGCTGTAGATGTTCCTACAGTCATCCATAGATCAGAGTAATTGTTCACTTTGTTTAAAACCCTTCTCCCATGCCAAAAGGAGAAGTGATGACATTGTTGGCAGCATATATACAATGATGTTTTCATTCAATTAATGCATTGTTAAACATTTGTTTTTCCATTATTTTCACTTTTCGCTTTTTGCATGAAATCAGTGATCACAAAAAACCCATAAAAACAAGAATAAAAGAAACATTTTTCATCTGCATAATGGTTTGCTTGTTTAAATTCTAAAGTTTTTCATTAACCAAAATCATTATGCAGGTTGATCTTAAAACCCATTGAACATAATGATCCAACGCCATCTCCCAATTTTGAATCCCCTGTATTCGAGGCAGAGGAAGATGATGTTGAAGAGATTCCTGATGAGATTGCCCGTCTCCTTGAGCACGAGAAGAAGATCATTCAGCCGCACCTTGAAGATTTGGAAACAGTCAACTTGGGGGCTGAGGATTGTGTTCGTCTGGTGAAAATTGGGGCACTTCTTGAAGAGTCTGTCAAGAAGAGATTGATCGAATTGCTACGAGAATATTCAGATATCTTCGCTTGGTCATATGAAGACATGCCGGGTCTAGATACAGATATTGTGCAACATTTCTTGCCTTTGAAGCATGAGTGCATGCCTGTGAAGCAGAAGCTCAGAAGAACTCATCCAGATATGGCAATGAAGATCAAAGAGGAAGTTCAGAAGCAAATTGATGCGGGGTTTCTGGTGACTTCTACATATCCTCAATGGGTGGCCAATATTGTGCCTGTTCCTAAGAAGGACGGAAAAGTCCGTATGTGCGTTGATTACAGAGATTTGAATAAAGCTAGTCCGAAAGATGATTTTCCTCTACCACACATTGACATGTTGGTAGATAATACAGCTAAATTCAAAGTCTTTTCCTTTATGGACGGATTTTCCGGATATAATCAAATCAAAATGGCACCCGAAGATATGGAGAAGACAACATTCATCACACCTTGGGGAACATTCTGTTATCGAGTGATGCCCTTCGGTCTGAAGAACGCCGGAGCCACGTATCAACGAGCTATGACTACCTTGTTTCATGATATGATGCACAAGGAGATAGAGGTCTATGTTGATGATATGATTGCCAAGTCCCGAACGGAAGTTGAGCATATTGAGCATTTGTTGAAGCTTTTTCAGCGACTGAGGAAGTTTAGACTTCGCCTGAATCCGAACAAATGTACATTTGGAGTCCGTTCCGGCAAGTTGTTGGGTTTCGTGGTAAGCGAGAGAGGTATTGAAGTTGATCCTGCAAAGGTTAAAGAAATACAAGAGGTGCCTGCACCCAAAACTGGGAAGCAAGTCCGAGGTTTTCTTGGCCGCTTGAATTACATTTCCAGATTTATATCCCACATGACTGCCACATGTGCGCCGATATTCAAGCTCCTTCGGAAAGATCAATCTCATGATTGGACCGAGGATTGCCAGAAAGCTTTCGACAGTATCAAGGAGTATCTGTCTGAACCTCCGATCTTGTCTCCGCCTATGGAAGGAAGACCTCTGATCATGTATTTGACTGTGCTTGAAGACTCGATGGGTTGTGTCCTCGGTCAACAAGATGAATCAGGGAAGAAAGAATCTGCTATATACTATCTCAGTAAGAAGTTTACTGATTGTGAATCTCGGTACTCTATGCTTGAGAAGACGTGATGTGCTTTAGCTTGGGCCGCTAAGCGTTTGCGCCAGTACATGATAAATCATACCACTTGGTTGATATCCCGAATGGATCCAATCAAGTATATTTTCGAGAAGCCTGCTTTAACTGGGAGGATTGCCCGTTGGCAGATGTTGTTGTCTGAGTGTGATATCGAGTATCGAGCTCAGAAAGCTATTAAAGGTAGTATCTTGGCTGACCATTTAGCGCACCAACCGATTGAAGATCATCAGTCTGTTCAGTATGACTTCCCTGATGAGGAAATTCTGTATTTAAAAATGAAAGATTGTGATGAGCCTACACTTGATGAAGGTCCGGAACCTGGTTCCAGATGGACGATGGTGTTTGACGGCGCTGTAAATCAGTATGGAAATGGAATTGGGGCAGTAATCATTACTCCTCATGGCACACATATTCCGCTTACAGCAAGGCTAACTTTCAAATGCACGAATAATATGGCTGAGTACGAGGCCTGTATTATGGGACTTGAAGAATGTATTGATTTGAGAATCAAACATCTTGATGTTTATGGTGATTCGGCCCTGGTTGTCAATCAGATCAAGGGTGAATGGGAGACGAATCAGCCAAGTCTCATTCCATACAGAGATTATGCAAGGAGGATTTCAACTTTCTTACAGAAGTTGACTTTCATCATATTCCTCGAGAGGATAATCGGATGGCAGATGCTCTTGCTACGCTTGCTTCCATGATTGTTGTCAAGTATTGGAATGAAGTTCCCAACATTGCCGTGATGCGCCTGGATAGACCAGCTCACGTGTTTGCAGTCGAAGAAGTCAATGATGACAAGCCTTGGTATTTTGATATCAAGAATTTCCTCCAGAACCAGGTCTACCCGCCTGGGGCATCTGTGAAAGATAGGAAAACTTTGAGAAGGTTGTCAGGCAGCTTCTACCTCAGTGGTGAAGTGCTGTACAAAAGAAATTTTGACATGGTTTTGCTCAGATGCGTGGATAGACACGAAGCAAACCTGTTGATGACTGAGGTCCATGAGGGTTCATTTGGTACTCATTCCAATGGACATGCCATGGCTAGAAAGATGTTGAGAGCAGGCTACTATTGGCTGACAATGGAGTCTGACTGCTGCAAATATGTGAAGAAATGCCACAAGTGTCAGATTTACGCGGACAAGATTCATATCCCTCCGACACTTCTGAATGTGATTTCATCACCATGGCCTTTCTCTATGTGGGGAATTGACATGATCGGCATGATTGAGCCGAAAGCGTCCAATGGGCACAGGTTTATTCTCGTAGCAATTGATTACTTCACCAAATGGGTTGAGGCCGCTTCGTATGCGAACGTGACTAGACAGGTGGTTGTGAAGTTTATCAAGAACCAGCTGATATGCCGTTATGGTGTGCCAGATAAGATCATTACTGATAATGGATCTAATCTGAATAATAAGATGATGGATGAGTTGTGCGCTGAATTCAAGATTGCACACCATAATTCCTCTCCCTACAGACCTAAGATGAATGGGGCTGTTGAAGCTGCTAATAAGAATATCAAGAAGATCATCCAGAAGATGACAGTTACGTACAAAGATTGGCATGAGATGCTGCCATTTGCTTTGCATGGTTATCGTACATCTGTACGCACTTCAACAGGGGCAACCCCTTTTTCTCTTGTTTACGGCATGGAGGCTGTTCTCCCAGTAGAGGTGGAGATCCCATCAATGAGAGTCTTGATGGAAGCCAAGTTGACTGATGCTGAATGGATTCAGAGTCGTTATGACCAGTTGAATTTGATTGAAGAGAAGTGACTAACTGCCATGTGTCATGGTCAGTTATATCAGCAGAGAATGAAGAAAACATTCGATAAGAAGGTCAAGCCTCGTGTGTTCCGAGAAGGTGACCTCGTGCTCAAGAAAGTCTTGTCTTTCGTGCCCGATTCCAGGGGCAAGTGGACTCCAAACTACGAGGGTCCATATGTTGTTAAGAGAGCCTTTTCAGGCGGTGCTTTGATGCTTACAACAATGGATGGGGAGGATTTCACTCGTCCTGTGAATTCAGATGCAGTCAAGAAATACTTTGCCTAAAAAAAAGTATATGCAAATGAAAAACAGAATAGGCTCGCTAAGTTGAAAACCCGAAAGGGCGGCTTAGGCAAAAATGAGCGTCTCGGTGGAGAACCCGAAAGGGTAATCCAGGCAAAAATTAGAGACTTGAAAAAAAAAAGTATATTTGCATCCCGCTAGATTGAGTACCTCACCCTGGGGCAATCTAGGCAAAAATTAGGGATTTGGCAAGTAACTGCATCCTGACAAGACTTTCTGTTCCGCAGCCGTCTTTTCGTCAGAGGATTCTCGATTCTTCGTCAAGTGAAGCTTCGCATACATCGAGATTCAAATTGGTAGAGAAAGGATCATTATGTTCAATGTATCCCTCTTCCAATATATATCACTGATTTCAAATTTGTACAGATCTATGGAGTCTCGCCATTTGCAGGCTACCATTCCATCAAATAAATTTGAGCTTTATCCAATTATTTGCACTCCTATTTGTTTCAATTCAACAAATGTTTTGCATGTTTTAATTGATAAAATGTCATTGTTTTAAACAAATAAATTTTTCAAATCATTGTTTCAAACAAAGTGAATATTCACAATGATGAAAGGATACTCAGGAATTTCTCAGTGCTCTCCCGAGGGTGGTATGATTCCCAACAGGTAAGACATTGGTTCATATTCCTGGCGTTTGATTGTATCCTCTTTCTCCCGCTTTGCTGTTGGGTTTGTTCCATAAGCAGCGTTGTTGTTGGGGTTGTTCCCCAAGCAGAGATGGTTGTTGAAGACTCAGTTTCTTCTCCAGCAGTAATCTCCCCAGCATGGATGTTCTCCTTGTGGTAGATTCAGTGGTTGGTGGATTGATATCCCGGTACTTTACCGCTTTCCTCAGCATTATCGCGAGCAGAACTGTTGATGGGGTTGTTCCCCAGTATAGTCGCAAGCAGAGATGTTGTTGAAGACTTCGTTTTCTTCTCCAGCAATAGTCTCTCCCCAGTGCAGTCGCCAGCAGAGTTATTGTGTCTCTCCTCAGCATGGTTGCTTTCCATTTTTCCCAGCTTAGTCTGCAGAGTGGTTGTTGTGGCAGTTTTTGCCTGTTGAAAGCTCTCAATCCCCAGTAGGGTCGGTTGGTAGCTCTAGCCTCCCAAAGATTGGAATGATTTCCTGATTTACTTTTGATCCTCAGTAGAGTGACTTATTGCAGAATCTACTTGTGTGATCCGTCGGATGTATGTTCTCCCCGAGTAGAGTGGCTTGTCGCAGAATCTACTTGTGTGGTGCTTTCTCCTTCGTTGGCTTGTTCTCCGAAAGGATAGCTGACAGCTTTTCCCCAGTAGAGTTGCTTGTGCAGTTAGATTCTACTCGGATGATTCTCCTGCAGTGGGTTATTCCCCGGAGTTGTTTGGAGTTGCTTTTGCAGCAGTTCTTGGTTGAGCCATGAACTCTTGTTTCTCAGTTGATGCTGGGATCCCCTGCAGATATCCTCAGGATTCTCCTGATCCCCTGCAGTACCCGCAGATCTTTGCTTTACAGCATGTGGATCTCTAGCAGATTGGCTTTCCAGTTGGGTTTTTCCTCTGGAAGTATAGTACCGGGCGTTTGATTCCTGGGCCTGTGGTGTTAGAATTGTCTGTTTTGTCAGCATTCATCAAACATAGATCCCGCATATTCATGCATATTCATAAACCATTCAGATATTCATGTTGAATTGTTTGCCATATATCTCTTGTTTGTTGTCTCCTGCTATGGGTGATATAGATCTCTTTATAGATCTTCCCAAGCAGATGTCGGGTGTTTAAATCTCTCCATATAGAGTCAGCCCCATAAGCAGAAAGTGTCTGTCTTTTCCTTCTGCAGTTCCCCACTGAGATTGTCCTCGTGGATGACGGTTTCTTCCGTTTCCTCCCAACACATATATTGGGATGGATTTTCCTATTGAGTTATACCCTCATAGGACGTGTTTTGATTCAGTCTGTCTTTTCGGATCAATCCCGAATCGGCATGGTGTCAGCTGTTTCTTGTGCTTCCCTGTGCAAGAAATGAATGATTTGCCCAGTAACCGGCATCAATTCATTTATCCCCAGCGGAATCTTTTTTTGGGCCTCTACCCGGTAACCGGTAGTTGTAAGTCCTATGTTCCTTGCTTCTTGGCGGAATTTGTGGTTATATACCTTTTATTCCTCAAGCAAGAGTTGTTGGTCTTCTACCTAGTAGTCGGTAGTCGTAAATCCTATTTGCCTGCTCTCCAGCAGTTTGTGGTTTGTTATAGACCCTATTTTGTTTCCCGTGCGGATTTGTGATTCGTTCCATCCCCACGCGGAGTTTGTGGTTTTCTACCCAGTATTCGGTAGATGTAAACCCTAATTTGTGGTTGTTCCCACCAGAGTATGGTTACTACCCCGTATTCGGTAGTTGTAAGTCCTATCTTTTTCCCCTAGCAGAGGTAACCTTTGCGGTTCGTTCTAGTTGATGGTGGATTCTTTGTTGTTGTGGTTTTCCATCCCCAAACAGAGTTTACGTTTCCCTGTGGAGTAAGTTGAATAAGTGCTCAGTATTTGGCCTTCATTCACCCGATCCCCAGTGGAGTTTGTGGTCTTCTACCCCGTATTTGGTAGTTATAAATCCCATGTTGTGATTGTTCTCCCCATCGGAGTTGGTGCCTTATGGTACAGTTGGATAATTGTCGGATGCTTGCAATTTTATCCCAGCTGAGTTGTTGGTTTCTACCCAGTAGGCGGTAGTGTTAACCTATTGTTTCCTCAGCCAGATTTTTGGTATTCTACCCCGTATTCGGTAGTTGTAAACCCTAATTTCTCCCCTTTTGCAGAGTTAACCTTGTTGTTCATCCTAACCGATGATGGTTAATCTTTGTGGTTATCTTCATTCGTTGTTCGATGTTGATATTCCTCCCTTTGCTTGTGGACAATTGCCGGATGCTAGCAATCTATCCCCAGCAAGTTGTCTTCTGGATCATTACCGTATGATCGCAATGTTATCCCTTTTGAAGTCGCCAAGGGGTCTGTTCACCGTTTTCCAGTGATTTGTTCCCCGGATCGTTGATTGTTTATCAATGTATCCCCAGCTAGTCCCTGTGGATAATTGCCGGATGCTTGCAATTCATCCTCAGCAGATCGCCTTTCATTTACCCGTTTGCTTGGTAATGATCGCTGCTCTCTTTGATTGGTCATCATTATATACCTAGTTTTGGTATCCCGATGCCTTTCTTTTCGGTCGATTTATCCTTTGTTAACCCAGTAGCCGGTTGTGGATAATCTTCCATGCGAGTGTGTTATCCATGTTCTGACGGTAATGGATAATATATCTCATGCACTCTTCAGTCGAAGCCTTTTGTGTTTCCCTAGTCGAGTAAGATTCGTTGTTTCCCTTTGCAGGGTCGAATATTTCTTTGTTGGATAATTGCCGGATGCTTGCAATTTATCCCTTTGAGTTGTCTTTAGTTTACCCGGATGCTTAGTATCGATTGTCTCCCTTTTTGGTTAGTCACCTTTTATATACTTCGGTATCTCTGGTGCCTTTTCCTTTTTGAGTATATTATTCACGGTCTGCCGGTAATGAATAATATGTCTCATTCACTCTTTGGTTGGAATCCTTTGTTGATCTTCCCCAGTAGAGTAAGATTCGTATTCTTTGTAGAATCGAATACCCATCCTTTAACCAGTTTGTGTTTTGGATGATGAGTGTTTTGGCATATATACCAATCCACGTTTTCGGTAGATCACCTGTTATATACTTCGGTATCCCTGGTGTTTCTTACCATGCGAGTGTATTATCTACGTTCTGACGGTAATAGATAATATATCTCATGCGAGTATTCTATCCACGTTCTGACGGTAATGGATACTGTATCTCATGCACTCTTTGGGTTTGTGTCCCTGTAGCGGTGTATTCGTCGCTATATGATTTATTGATTAAACCATAAGCAAAGCATACAATGAATTCGAGTCGCCACCGCACTTTTATTTATCCAAAGGACTGGCTAAAAAGCGAACAAAAACCTAAGAAGTTTTACACATAGAAAACTAATAAAAAGATCAGAGAATCTGGGTAAGGGGTAAATTACGCAATGGGAAGGTGTTAGGCACCCACTACGTCCTAGGTACTCCTAGGGAGCCCTTTTCACACTTGTTGTATAAAATTGTTATTTGTTATGAAATATTTATTGTGCAAACATGATTGGGATGATGAGGAAAGAATATACAATTTTTATTGTTTTTGTGTTCGAACGGATGAACCCGTTGCCTACGTACCTTCCATCAAAGGTAAGGATCAAAACGCCGTAGTTCGGCTAAAAGATTTCCAAAAAGTTAGTGGATTCAATTTTAAACACAAGCCCTAAGGTCTTACGTTATCCACGGGAGAAAACTCAACCTTATACAAACAACGAGTCCACCATGTGAGAACAGCTTCAACTTGCTAGTGAGGGGTTAACCCTATAATAAGCAAGGAAGAATTACAATTCAATCAACTAAGGACAAATAGGTGAGATTGACATCAACCAACTAGGATAAATCAAACCTATGGCTAATGTATGAAAGCTTAACAAGTATGGACAAAGCCACAAAACAATTGAATGGGTGAAGTTAATTGATTATGATTATTCACAAAAGGAGGGTCAAAGTATGATTAAGATTGATTCGAAAGAAGTATTATGAAATGGAGTTTGAAAAAGTCAAGGACTTGGGGTCCAGGTTTTTGATTTGAAAGCATGAAGATGTTTGCACAATATTTATCTCAAGTTTTGAAAGTAATGTGTGAAAAGGTTTAGGACAAAATGGGTGAATGGATGAAGATGGAGTGTAAAACTTCCTAGAAGGTTCACCTCTTGAAATCATATAGAAGATGACTCAAGTGTGTCCTTTGGAATAGGCAATGAGCAATAACAAACAAACAAAGGAAAGGAAGAAAGTCAACAAAAGCGGATACCGGATGCCAATTACTGGACTTATACCAATCTCCTAAAACAGAACTGGATATCAAAAGCCACTCTATGGACTTATACCAATCTCCTCAACAAAGAAATAAAAAGTGGATACCGGATGCCAATCTATCTGGACTTATACCAATCTCCAACAAAACAAAGCAAACACTTGGATGTCAGATGCCAATCTATCTGGGCTTACTCTATCCTCCAACATATGATCATGGGAAAACAAATGCCAAATTACACGGACTTACAATTGCATCCTCACATAAAAAACAAATGCATCAAGCAAAGAGATGATGAGTGGCCAATGAAATGGTCTTATACTCACTTCCATATCATAGGAGCAATGGCCAATGAATGGTCTTACCATTGTCCTCAATGGGCAAACAACAAAGATATGTCACCAAGACAGATGAAATGATCATGCACTAATGAGTAATTAATGATGATAAATGCATAAATCATACAAGCGAACATGTGCATATGAAATAAGCAATCAATCAAATGAAGTCATTCAGCACACACTATAACCAAGAAATAAAGCTCATACAAAAGGGTTAGGCATTGAAGCCAACTGGTATAGGGTTAATGGTGCTCTTAACCTTTACATTGAGAGCTAAGGTGAAGCAGATGAAAGCATATGAGGGGTGTGCCTCATCACTCTTATCCCTGGTCAGGGAGAGCTTTGAATATCAGAAGGTGTGGGAGTTCAGAAAGTAGGAACTCTCTCCACAAGTTAGACTCTATAGATCTTGGGTTTTTACTCACTATGCATCAACACAAGTAGTGTGAGCAAGGTGAGTGACTCACAGAATAGTAGGAGATAGGCTACATATCTCTTTTGTCTACCAATTGCCTTATTCAAAGGACTTTTCCTGCTTGGGATAAAAGTAAACAAGCACAGACATTGCCTCTTAAGGAGGACTTCAGACAGTTGTCTGGCCAAGTAACAGGCCAGGTCTTCCAGACTACATGGAGTAAGGAAATTATACCTCAATGCAAATTGCTTATCAAGCAAAGCAAAGCAAAGTTCACAAGGAACTAATAGCAACTAAAGTACCTGAAATCAGTCAAGCACAATTAGTATACCAGACACAAAGTTAAAACCAACAGCATAAGTCAACAGACAACACAGTCAAGCATATGTGCAAAGCACAAGCTCATAACAAGTGAGCTAGGCAACCTACAAAACAAACAAGTTAGTTCATGATAATCAATCAAACTCAATCAACTTGCATAAGTCTCCTTGAAGCATTTGTTGCTTAACTTGAAAAACCAAGCTTAAACATGAGTGACAAGACCACTAGGACAAGCCTAGGGTCAAAAGGAGATAAAAAGTTTAAAACAGCAAGGGACAAGTGCCCAAAGTCAAGACAAATCAATCAAGAAGCAAACCTAAGTGGTTTCACATTCATATCATCCATCATTATCATTTCACAAACAAATTAGGTCAAAACATGTCATATAGAACCTCAAAGAAGTCAACAGAATTATTCAAGTCAAATCCAATCACAAACATCTCAAACAATTCTCAAATAAATCATGCTCAAACATCATCCATAACAAGATAAACATACCAAATTTCAGCTCATTTGGATCAAGGGAAGTAGGTCAATGAAAATCAGAAAGTCAAAGCAAGTTCAAGCCAACTCATACAAAGCATCAAAACATGCACCAACTTCAATAAATCATAAAACAGTGACAACACATGATAAATGAATGGGACTAAAACCATGACAAACTTTAAGATGCCTACAAATCACATGTCAAATTTCAAGTCCATCCAATTAAGTATGAGAATTTCACAAATCAAATGAGAACATGTGTCACAAAAAGTCAACAATTTGGTCAAACAGGGGAGAAATTGTCAATCAATTATGAAATGCATTCAAAAATTCCAGAAAAATTCACACACATTCTAAGCATGCACAAGTGTCTTCATGCAAAAATCCAGACCATTTTGAGTTCAATAAGCATGGTAATAAAAATCATGAAGTTGGACATGAATGGTGTGACACAAATTGTCACACCCCTAATCAAAACATCATATCTCCACAATCAGCAATGATAAATTCACAAACTCTACACCAAAATCACCATGAACATGTCTAGTTTAAGCACAAAAATTTTTGGAAGCATTGGTTAAAGTATCATCATTTCACAATCAATTTGGTAAGACATACACAAAATGGATAACATGAACAAACCCTAGCACATTTTAAAATCCTCACATGCAAAAAATCTGGAAAAATCATCATAAAAAACTAGAGGTCATGAGGATCATTCCACAAAAAATCCCACCAAATTTGGATTAAAAATGAGTGACTTATGATTTTTGGAAGATTGATGATCAAAATGGAATAAAAATTGAAATAGAAAATGATTTAAATAAATAATAAGCACGGCAGTGGCATTATGGTAATATTGAGATCCCTTAAGTGAAACTCTGCGTTTCACTTAAGGAGGTGTCACGTGCGGGTTGGTTCATGGCAATGCAATAGTGGATTTCATGCAGAAAAACAAAAGCCAACAGCCAAACACGAGTTCATCGGATCAAATGAGTTCTGGGTTTTTAAAAAACTAGGGTTTATGAGCTACAGTACCAAGTTCATGAACATGAAGAACAAACTTCCCAGAATTTGCAAGTGAGTATACCAAACGAATCAGCTAACCATGCTCATCAACAATCTAACCTTAATTTTCGCTAACTCATGCTAACAAGAAAGAACCAAGCAAAAACATATTTAAATATCAAGCTTTAAATCCAAGTTTCTCTCTCAATACACAACCATTTTACACGATTTAAATTTCATTGCAATCAGCATGGAGAGATCTTTCTAAAGCATAGCATGATTTTGAGAATGGCGTGATTCGAATTTTACCTGACTTGGAGAAGCAGTATGGAATTCGTGGTTGTTTGGCCTCAAACAGCTGAAACAGATGCACACTAATGTTGGTGTTGATGAATGGAAGGAGAACTTGAAGCTCAGCTAGCACGATTCAGCTCCAACACAAAGCTGCCATGGAAGAAGGTCAATGGAACAGTGGTGCTTTTCTTGCTTACAGCTGTGATTTGATGCTTGCAATGGCTTCACAAATGTTGGTGAATGATGAAACAACCAACAGGGCACGAGTTCTTTTGAGAATTTTCAGAAAAAATTTTCAAGTGAAGAAAATGAGAACTTGAGAGAAAATGAGATTTGATCTGGTTTAGTGAAGTGTGGCTAGGGCTTTTCTGCAGAAAATGTGCAATATATATCCTGTTTAGTGTTGCTTAATCTTGGTTAGTGCAAATGATAATGGAATTAGCTTAGAATGAAGTGTTTTGGTCATTAATGAAATTCCACTTAAGTTGCATGGGCATGGCTCTACAGTGCGAATTTGGGCTTTGAGCACATCCAAAACATGATTTCTGAACATTTTCAAATGGTAAAAATATGTTGGAAAAGCTTAATTTGAAAGTTCATTTTTTCACCTCACTCATTTTAATTCAAGCCACTTCAAAAAGGCCATTTTGATTGGTTAATTTTTGGTGAATTGTGATGAAGGATTTGGATAGAGCACATCAAATATGACTTGTAGCAAAAAACCTCACTCAATTTGGCCAAATGGTTTGGAAGATATGCCACTTTGAAGTTCAAAAATGTTTGAGAATGATTTGATCATAACTTGCCAACCATAAATGAGAAATGAGTGTTCTTGGACTTTTTGAAAATGGGAGAACAAGATATTCAACTTTCATGTTGGACAAAAATTCATTTGAAGCTTGTATGATGAAGTAATGTTGAGGAGAAGAACTTTCCATTTTTGGCAAATTCCAATTACAGGTCAACTTTCTATTTCTGGAAATTTCTTGTCTGACTTCAAATTCTTCACTTTGGATGTTTGACATGTTATATGAGGCTTATATGGACATGAATGAGACCTCTCAGACTAATTCCCACCATCAAATCACTGATTAAATGCACAGTTGACCACAGTTGACTTTTGTTGACTTTGCTAGGGTTTTGGTTGACTGAACCATGTTCTGATGAATTCCAAGCCCCTACCACTTGATATCTTGATTCAAAATGATGTTACAACTCATATGAACTCTTGATGAATGATCATGGTGCCCAAATTCTTCAAGAATGGCCACCATCTATCTCAATGACTGACTTCGACTGATTTGACCTAATTTGCTTCATCTGCAAGTAACATGGTTAGATGACAATATTTTTGTACCTTTGGTTAATAGATAGATGGAAAGCAAAGATACACAAATGCAAAACATGCTTGGTGATCAAGAACCACACTCACAAGATAACCCATCCACTAGGAGGGAAGCAAAGGTGCACAGAGATCCTTGAGGCAATGATATGATATGATATGATGCCATGAGGGATCTTAGGGACAAAATTGGGGTCTTACAGATGCCCCTATTTAAGGTCATTCTAGCCGGAGAAGTGAAGTTTAGAAATCTTCATCTCAACGCGGTAGAATGGGCTTAAATAACAGTAATGAGACAAATTTTGGTCCCTAAGAGACCTCATGATGCAAATGTATGTATGCAAAAGACACAAACTCTGTGGGGAATATGATTCACACAGAAGAAAAGACGATCCATCGGAGTAATACACTCACCAGGAACAGAGACTCTAACAAGACTCTTGTTGGGGATAGTAAAAGAAAAAGAATGCGTGAGCAGGGCACGACTTCAAGTTGGGGAAAAACCAAAACTGACACAGCGTGAACAAGACACGACTCTGATTAGGGTAATAACAGAAATCAGACTGGAGATCCCACCGGGGAGTGAAGGACTCACACTGGGGAAAAGAAAATTTCAAAGGAAAAACATCCATTGGAGAGACACAAGCTGACTCCGGGGAAGAAGCAATAGGAAATTCCACTGAGGAAGCACCAAAGAAATGAGATGTTACCGGTATAGGGGTAACAAACTCAGGAAGAATGAATATCTAAGACCGGTATAAGGGTGAGAGATATCAATCAACCAAGCATCTGAGAAAGACCTGGAAAAGGTACATAAACTTAGGAAAAATCTGACTCCACAAGGGACCGAGGTCATAATAGGGAGTAGAAAGGAAGGAACACCAGGGATACCGAGGTATATAATAGGTGACCAACCGAAACGTGAATTGGTATATATGCCAAAACACTCATCATTCGAAAGGAGGGCTTGAAAAAGCAAATCGACTTACTGGATGGACATTCGAATCCACAACGGGAAAACGAATCTTACTCAAAATGGGGACACAAACCCAAAGAGTGCATGAGATATAATATCCATTACCGGCAGACCGTGGATAAGAATACTCGCATGAGATATATTATCTATTACCGTCAGAACATAGATAATAAACTAGCATGGTAAAAAACACCAGAGATACCGAGGTATATAATAGGTGATCTACCGAACACGTGAATTGGTATATATGCCAAAACACTCATCATCCGAAACACAAACTGGTTAAAGGATGGGTATTCGATTCTACAAAGAATACGAATCTTGCTCAGCTGGGAAAAATCAACAAAGGATTCCAGCTAAAGAGCGCATGAGACACATTATTCATTACCGGCAGACCGTGAATAATATACTCGAAAGGAAAAGACACCAGAGATACCGAAGTATATAATAGGTGACTAACCAAAAAGAGAGACAATCGATACCAAGCATCCGGGTAAACGAAAGACAACTCAAAGGGATAAATTGCAAGCATCCGGCAATTATCCAACAACAAAGAATATTCGACTCCGCAAAGGGAAATAACGAAACTTACTCGACCAGGGAAACACAAAAGGCTTCGACTGAAGAGTGCATGAGATATATTATTCATTACCGGCAGACCGTGAATAACATACTCGCATAGAAGATTATCCACAACCGGTATAAGGGTTAATAAAGGATAAATCAACCGAACAGAAAGGTATCGGGATACCAAACTAGGTATATAATGATGACCAATCAAAAGGAGCAACAGACATTACCAACAAAAGGGTAAATGAAAGGCGATCTGCTGAGGATTCACTGGTGAGAATCAATGATCCGGGGATGAATTGCACAAACAACAATTATCCACAACGACAAGCTGGGGATATATTGATGACAATCAACTATCCGGGGAATGCAATCACTGACAAACGGTGAAGGGACCCGCTGGGGATAAATTGCAAGCATCCGGCAATTATCCAACTATACCACAAGGCACAAACTCCGCTGGGGAGAAACATCAACACTTGGGATTTACAACTACCGAATACGGGGTAGAAGACCACAGACTCAACTGGGGATAGAAATCACCACAGGGAGACACCAACTCTGTTAGGGATAAAACCACTACAACAGGAATCCACTTACAATCAGGACGAACCACAAAGGTTACCTCTATTAGGGGAAAAAGAGATAGGACTTACAATTACCGAATACGGGGTAATAGCCATACTCTGGTGGGGTAACCATGAATTAGGGTTTACATCTACCGAATACGGGGTAGAAGACCAACAACTCTGCGTGGGGATAGAACAAATCACAAATCCGCACAGGAAACCCAAAAAAGGGCTCATAACAAACCACAAACTGCTGGAGAGCAGGAAAAAAAAGGATTTACAACTACCGATTGCTAGGTAGAAAATCAAAACTCTTGCCGCGGAATAAAGGTATATAACCACCAATTCCATCAAAAGGGCAAGGAAAATAGGACTTACAACTACCGGTATAAGGGTAGAGGCCCGAAAAAACTCCGCTGGGGAACAACCCACTGGGAAGCACAAGACATTTTGACAAATAGCCAAATCGGGAATAATCCGAAAAGACAGACTGAATCAAGACATGTCCTAATGAGGATGTAACTCAAATAGGAAAATCCATCCCAATATATATGTTGGGAGGAAACGGAATAAACCGTCATCCACGAGGATATATCTCAGTAGGGAACTGCAGAAGGAAAGACAACAGACATTTTCTTCTTATGGGGCTGACTCTATATGGAGAGATTTTAACACCCGACATCTGCTAGGGGAGATCTATTAGGGATCTGCACCACCATAGCAAGGAACAATCAACAGAAGATATATGGCAAAAATGCAACATGAATATCTGAATGTTTATGAATATGCATGAATATGCGTGATTTATGTTTGATGAATGCTGACAAAACAGACATATCTAACACAAACAGGTCCAGGAATCAAACACCCGGTATTATACTTCCAGGGGAGAACCAACTGGAAAGCTAATCTGCGGAGATCTATATGCCATAAAGCATAGATCTGCGGGTACTGCTGGGGGAGCAGAGGATCAAAGATATCAGGAAACACCAAATCTCTGAGTGATGGATCAGCAAACAACCCAACCAGGGTACAGAAAGTCACAACGGGCAAAACAGCCACCAAGACGAATCTGTTGGGGAACAAGAGAAAATCTCGAAGATCCACAGGGGATCTCAGCATCAACTGAGAAACAAAAAGCCTTGCAAACTCCAAACAACTCCGGGGAATAACCCACTGAAGGAGAATAACATCATCCAAGTAGAATCCAACTGCATAAGCACCTCTACTGGGGGAAACTGCTGCTGGAGAAAACTGAGTCTTCAACAATACTTTGCTTGCAACTAAGCTGGGGAACAACCCCATCACAAGATCTGAAGAAAGAAGATTCAACCAAACCAGGAATATGAACCAAATGTCGTACCTGTTGGAGATCATGCCACCCTCGGGAGAGCACTGAGATATTCTTGAGTATCCTTTCAACATTGTGGACGTTCACTTTGTTTAAAAACAGCAAATTTTGAAAAATTTGATTTGTTTAAAAACAATGATATTTTATCAATTAAAACATGCAAAACATTTGTTGAATTGAAACAAATAAGAGTGCAAATAATTGGATAAAAGCTCAAATTCATTTGATGGAATGGTAGCCTGCAAATGGCAAGACTCCATAGATCTGTACAAATTTGAAATCAGTGATATATATTGGAAGAGGGATACATTGAACATAATGATCCTTTCTCTACAAATTTGAATCTCGATGTATTCGAAGCTTCAGTTTGACGACGAATTGAGAATCCTCTGACGAGATGACAGCTGGGGAACAGAAAGTCTTGTCAGGATGCAGTTACTTGCCAAATCCCTATTTTTTGCCTAGATTGCCCCAGGGTGAGGTACTCAATCTAGAGGGATGCAAATATTCTCTTTTTTTCCAAGTCTCTAATTTTTGCCTGGATTACCCTTGCAGGTTCTCCACCGAGACGCTCATTTTTTCCTAAGCCGCCCTTTCGGGTTTTCAACTTAGCGAGCTATTCTGTTTTTTTCATTTGCATATACTTTTTTTTTAGGCAAAGTATCTCTTGACTGCATCTGAATTCACAGGACGAGTGAAATCCTCCCCATCCATTGTTGTAAGCATCAAAGCTCCGCCTGAAAAGGCTCTCTTAACAACATATGGACCCTTATAATTTGGAGTCCACTTGCCCCTGGAATCGGGCGCGAAAGACAAAACTTTCTTGAGCACTAGGTCACCTTCTCGGAACACACGAGGCTTGACCTTTTTATCGAATGCTTTCTTCATTCTCTGCTGATATAACTGACCATGACACATGGCAGACAATCTCTTCTCTTCGATTAAATTCAGTTGGTCATAACGACTCTGAATCCATTCAGCATCAGTCAACTTGGCTTCCATCAAGACTCTCATTGATGGGATCTCCATCTCTACTGGGAGAACAGCTTCCATGCTGTAAACAAGAGAGAAGGGGGTTGCCCCTGTTGAAGTGCGTACAGACGTACGATATCCATGCAAAGCAAATGGCATCATCTCATGCCAATCTTTGTACGTGACAGTCATCTTCTGGATGATCTTCTTGATATTCTTATTAGCAGCTTCAACAACCCCATTCATCTTAGGTCTGTAGGGAGAGGAATTATGGTGTGCAATCTTGAATTCAGCGCACAACTCATCCATCATCTTATTATTCAGATTAGATCCATTATCAGTAATGATCCTCTCTGGCACACCATAACGGCAAATCAGCTGGTTCTTGATAAACTTCACAACCACCTGCCTGGTTACATTCGCGTACGAAGCGGCTTCAACCCATTTGGTGAAGTAATCAATTGCTACGAGAATAAACCTGTGTCCGTTGGACGCTTTCGGCTCAATCATGCCGATCATGTCGATTCCCCACATAGAGAAAGGCCATGGTGATGAAATCACATTCAGGAGTGTCGGAGGAATATGAATCTTATCCGCATAAATTTGACACTTATGACATTTCTTCACATACTTGCAACAGTCAGACTCCATTGTCAACCAATAGTAGCCTGCTCTCAACATCTTCTTAGCCATGGCATGTCCATTGGAATGAGTACCAAATGAACCCTCATGGACCTCAGTCATCAACAGGTTTGCTTCGTGTCTATCCACGCATCTGAGCAAAACCATATCAAAATTTCTCTTATACAGCACTTCACCACTGAGGTAGAAACTGCCTGACAACCTTTTCAAAGTTTTCCTATCTTTCACCGATGCCCCAGGCGGGTAGACCTGGTTCTGGAGGAAATTCTTGATATCAAAATACCAAGCTTTGTCATCTTTCACTTCTTCAATTTCAAATATGTGAGCTGGTCTGTCCAAGCGCATCACAGTAATATTGGGGACATCATTCCACCATCTGACCACAATCATGGAAGCAAGCGTAGCAAGAGCATCTGCCATCCGATTATCCTCTCGAGGAATGTGATAAAATTCAACTTCTGTGAAGAATGTTGAAATTCTCCTTGCATAATCTCTGTATGGGATGAGACCAGGTTGATTCGTCTCCCATTCTCCCTTGATCTGATTAACCACCAGGGCCGAATCACCATAGACATCAAGATACTTGATTCTCAAATCAATGCATTCTTCAAGTCCCATAATACAGGCTTCATACTCCGCCATATTATTCGTGCATTTGAAAGTTAGCCTTGCTGTAAACGGAATGTGTGAACCTTGAGGAGTAATGATCACTGCCCCAATTCCATTTCCATATTGATTAACAGCGCCATCAAACACCATCGTCCATCTGGAACCAGGTTCCGGACCTTCATCAAGTGTAGGCTTATCGCAATCTTTCATCTTCAAATACAAAATTTCCTCATCAGGGAAGTCATACTGAACAGACTGATGATCTTCGATCGGCTGGTGCGCTAAATGGTCAGCCAAGATACTACCTTTGATAGCTTTTTAAGCTCGATACTCAATATCATACTCAGACAACAGCATCTGCCAACGGGCAATCCTCCCAGTTAAAGCAGGCTTCTCGAAGATATAATTAATCGGATCCATTCTGGATATCAATCAAGTTGTATGATTTATCATGTACTGGCGCAAACGCTTAGCAGCCCAAGCCAAAGCACAACACGTCTTCTCAAGCGTAGAGTACCGAGACTCACAATCAGTAAACTTCTTACTGAGGTAGTATATAGCAAATTCCTTCTTCCCTGATTCATCTTGTTGACCGAGTACACAACCCATCGAGTCTTCAAGAACTGTCAAATACATAATCAGAGGTCTTCCTTCCACAGGCGGAGACAATATCGGAGGTTCAGACAGATATTCTTTGATACTGTCGAAAGCTTTCTGGCAATCCTCGGTCCAATCATGAGACTGATCTTTCCGGAGGAGCTTGAATATCGGCGCACATGTGGCAGTCATGTGGGATATAAATCTGGAAATGTAGTTCAAGCGGCCAAGAAAACCTCGGACTTGCTTCTCAGTTTTGGGTGCGGGCATCTCTTGTATTGCTTTGACCTTTGCAGGATCAACCTCAATACCTCTTTCACTTACCACAAAACCCAACAATTTGCCAGAACGGACTCCAAATGTACATTTGTTTGGATTCAGGCGAAGTTTAAACTTCCTCAAACGCCGAAAAAGCTTCAACAAATGCTCAATATGCTCAACTTCCGTTCGGGACTTAGCAATCATATCATCAACATAGACCTCTATCTCCTTGTGCATCATATCATGAAACAAGGTAGTCATAGCTCGTTGATACGTGGCTCCGGCGTTCTTCAAACCGAAGGGCATCACTCGATAACAGAATGTTCCCCAAGGTATGATGAATGTTGTCTTCTCCATATCCTCTGGTGCCATCTTGATTTGATTATATCCGGAAAATCCGTCCATAAAGGAAAAGACTTTGAATTTGGCTGTATTGTCTACCAACATATCAATGTGTGGTAGAGGAAAATCATCTTTCGGGCTAGCCTTATTCAAATCTCTATAATCAACGCACATACGGACTTTTCCATCCTTCTTAGGAACAGGCACAATATTGGCCACCCATTGAGGATATGTAGAAGTCACCAGAAACCCCGCATCAATTTGCTTCTGAACTTCCTCTTTGATCTTCACTGCCATATCTGGATGAGTTCTTCTGAGCTTCTGCTTCACAGGCACGCACTCAGGCTTCAAAGGCAGGAAATGTTGCACAATATCTGTATCTAAACCCGGCATGTCTTCATAGGACCAAGCAAAGATATCTGAATATTCTCGTAGCAAGCTGATCAAATCTTCCTTCACAGACCCTTCAAGAAGTGCCCCAATCTTCACCAGGCGAACACAATCCTCAGACCCCAAGTTGACTGTTTCCAAGTCTTCGAGATGCGACTGAATGATCTTCTCTTCGTGCTCAAGGAGACGGGTAATCTCATCAGGAATCTCCTCAACGTCATCTTCCTCTGCCTCAAATACAGGGGATTCAAAATTGGGAGATGGCGTTGGATCATTATGTTCAATGGGTTTTAGGATCAACCTGCATAATGATTTTGGTTAATGAAAAACTTTAGAATTTAAACAAGCAAACCATTATGCAGATGAAAAGATTGCTTTTATTCTTGTTTTTTATGGGTTTTTTGTGATCACTGATTTCATGCAAAAAAGCAAAAAGTGAAAACAAAGGAAAAACAAATGTTAAACAATGCATTAATTGAATGAAAATATCATTGTATATATGCTTTGCCAACAATGTCATCATTTCTCCTTTTGGCATGGGAGAAGGGTTTCAAACAAAGTGAACAATTAATTTGATCTATGGATGACCGTAGGAACATCTACAGCGACCCAATTGTGGCAGACACCACCAGGAATGACGAAATTGTTCAGATCTTCTGCATCCTCTTCCAAGATGGCAGCAGCTTCCTCTTCAGGTTGATCATCATGGATGAATCCTCCACTTGTGAACAAACCTTGCTCATTACATGCCCCAGAACAGTAGCCAATGCCAGCCCGGGATCTATTATCTTTAAGTTCAATCACCTTCCCTAATCCGGCAACTGCACCACATTCAATGGCCAGCTTCGCATCTCGGTAGGAAGTGAATGAAGGAGACTTCTTCTCGATTGGTTCATCAATAGATAAAGCTTGGAATGGCGTTCCAACTTCATCCTCAGCGTCAATGTACGAGAAAGAAGACAGATGGCTAACCAGGAGAGCCTTTTCTCCCCCTACTACAACCAGTTTCTTATTTTTGACAAATTTCAACTTCTGGTGTAGGGTGGATGTCACGGCGCCAGCCTCGTGAATCCATGGTCTGCCTAAGAGACAGCTATAAGATGGGTGGATATCCATTACCTGGAAGGTAACTTGGAAATCACTTGGTCCAATCTTGATTGGGAGACCTTGATATGACAATCTGGAGAGTGTGGTCTTTGGCAATACATTTAGTGAAGATCCAGTGTCCACCAACATATTGGACATTGCATCAGATTTGCAATTCATGGAGATATGTAAAGCCATGTTGTGGTCTCTTCCCTCCTCAGGGAGATCAGCGTCACAAAAGCTCAAAGTGTTGCAAGCGGTAATGTTTGCAACAATACTATCAAATTGCTCAATGGTGACGTCGTGATCGACATACGCCAGATCCAAGACTTTCTGCAGAGCCTCCCTATGGGGTTCCGAATTCAGCAGCAGAGAAAGAATGGAAATCTTATATGGCATTTGTAGAAGCTGGTCTACAATGTTGTACTCACTTTTTCTGATGAGCCTCAGCATCTCATCAGATTCTTCATCTACAATGCCACTCGGGCCAACTGAAGAAACGCGAGTTTTTTGTACAGAGGAGGATGGTTTGGCAACATCACGTGCCTGATTCTGAACATTCACAGCGGTCCCAACCGGACGCTCAACCGTATCAGAAGCAACAACCTTAGGAGGCACAGAAAACACACGACCACTTCGGGTCAACCCACTTACATCAGCGACGTTGGTCATAGAAGTTGAAGGCAAAGGCACTTCTACCCCATCTTGCACAGCAACAGGGTTGTATCAGAATGGTACGGCCTTATCAGATGAGTAGGGCGCTGTCGCATCACGCGAAAAACCGGCGGGAAAACAAGAACAACAGAGCCGCCACCGTGCGTTATTTATCCCAAAAGAGGGAAAGGAAACGCTCAGAGTAAACCTGGAAAGAACATGGTCTCGCGACCAAAGAGAATGGGTTCGGGAGTCGGTTATGCGAAGGGAAGGTATTAGCACCCCTACGCATCCGTAGTACTCTACGGGATCCACGCACAATAGAAAGGAATATTGGTTGCTAAACACTGCTCATAAACACACACACACTGGCTGAAAGAGACAAAAGAGACTGACTGAAACTGACTCGGCAGGATATCGCATCCTGGGCCTACTTAGTCTATCAGGCATAGATATCAGAGTCGAAGTAGTTCGGACTGGGAAACGACACATGCTCGCTAGGATACCGCATCCTATGCATACGTATCTCCTTGGACGAAGGAGAATCAGAGCATTCGTAGCTCGGCTGACACGCACACAAACAAACAAAGGCAAAGGCAAACGTGGAGCCTGAATGCCAACCACTGGACTTACATCAGCATCCGAACCAAAACGCACTCAAGAAGGCAAACATGGAGCCTGAATGCCAATCACTGGACTTACATCAGCATCCGAACCAAAACACACGCACACTGGAACCCAAATGCCACTCGATGGACTTACATCAGCATCCGAACCAAAACACACGCACACTGGAACCCAAATGCCACTCGATGGACTTACATCAGCTTCCAAGCACACAACAAGACAAAACAAAGACACAGGCGCCCGGAGAGATCAGCTCATCTCCTGCCTACGTACCTCATCTGGTATGAGGATCAGGGCGACGTAGTTCCCCTACAGAGGGATAAAGGACTAGCCTAACCAGATAACAGAGGGAGACACAACTAGGGAGACTACGACTCGAGCCTAGATGTTATCATGCAAATTCGTCCCTAAGTTAAGGTTTCTAGCTAACTGGCACAGGGAGCCAGCCTATCCTAATCATGACTTGCACAGGGAGCAAGCCATACACACACTTAACTTGCACAGGAAGCAAGCCAAGCAAAACCTAACTCACACAGGAAGCAAGTCTAAACTAATCCTAACTTGCACAGGAAGCAAGTCAAACAATCCTAACTTGCACAGGAAGCAAGTCAAACAATCCTAACTTGCACAGGAAGCAAGTCAAACAATCCTACAAGCACAGATAGCACACACTATATACACACAAGTGGCTCAAACAAGGGTTAGGTTTTAGTCAAGGGGTCATATCAACCTCAACAAACAAACCTCTGGAACTGGGTGAATGTGCTCTTATCCTTGCCATTGAGAGACTAAGGTGAAGCAGATGAAAGGTGAGTGAAGATAAGACTTCACAGCTCTTATCCCGGGCCTGGGAGAGCTCAAGACAAGAATGTGTGGGTCCAGAAAGTGGGAACCCTTCTACACATTTGAAATTGACTCAACTGTGCAATTGCACAAGATCTTGGGTTTGTATCTACAATGCATCAACACGGTGGTGTGAGCAAAGCAGATGACACACTGAATAGCAGGGGATAGATTGCATATCCCTTGGTTCTGCCAATTGCCTCTTCACTTAGGAGGTCTTTGACTCTGTACAAGGACAAAATTAAACATACACAAACATGGCCTCTTAAGGAGGACTTCAGACAGTTGCCTGGCCAAGTAACAGGCCAGGTCTTCCAGACTACATGAAGATTAGAAGTATACCTCAATGCAAATTGCTTATACAAGCAAAGCAAAGCAAAAGTTCACAAGGAACTGAGCAACTAAAAGCACCTGAAATGGTCAAGCAGATGTTAGTATGCAACTTCAAAACAAAGTAAAAAGAAACAGACACCAACAGTTAATCAGAAGCAACTGGGTGTGCAAGGCACAAGGCCTAAGGCATGTGAGCCAAGCTCCCTACAAAACACACATGTTAGTCAATGATATTCAAGCAAGCTCAATCAAAAGAAATTGGCCTCATTGGTCATTTGTTGTTCCACCTGAAAACACAAGCTCAAAGGTGAGTAACGGGACCACTAGGGCAAGCCTAGGGTCAAAAGAGAATAAAAAAGTCAAAACAGCAAGGGATACCCAATCAAAGTCAAATTTAAACATTCAAGAAACAAAACCAATTGGGTTCACATCCACATCAATCATCATCATCATTTCATGAACAAAAGAAATCAAAACATGGCATTTAGAAGCTCATAGAAGTCAACAGCAAGACTTAACTCAAAAGCAATCTAAACATTTTCCAAAAATCACCAAATAAATCATGATCAATCCTAACACATAGCATGGTAAGCATGTCAAATTTCATCTCATTTGGACAAGTGGAAGGCAGTCAATGAAAATCAGAAAGTCAAGCCAATTTTGAACATGCTCAAAGAAGTCAACCAAACATGCATCAACTTAGAAAAATCATAGATCAGATATGGCATATGGTAAATGAATGGGATCAAAACCATGGCAAAGATGAGGATGTCTAGTTATCACATATCAAATTTCATGTCCATCCAATAAAGTATGAGAATTTCACAAATGAAATGGGAACAAGTGTCACACAAGGTCAACATATGACTAACCAGGGGAGAAAATCTCAAACAATTAGGAAATGCCACAAATAAATCCACAAAAAATCACATGTAAACTAGACATACAAGAGTAGGTTCATGCAAAAAAATCAGATCAATTGGAGGTCAAGAAGCATGGTAATGAAAATCATGAAGTTGGACATCAATGGTGTGACACAAATTGTCACACCCTAATTCAAAAAATCATAACTCTCAAACCACAAATGATAAATTCACAAACTCTACACCAAAATCACCATGAGTGTGTCTAGTTTAAGCACAAAAAATTTGGGAGCCATTGGATAAAGTATCACCATTTCACAAATGTTTTGGCAAGATGTACAAAAATTGGTCACATGTCACAAACCCTAAGGCCATTTAAAATTCGAACATGCAAAAATTCTGGAAAATATATGACAAAAAACTAGAGATTAAGATGGACATGATGCAAAAATTCCATGAAATTTGGAATTAAAATGAACAAGTTATGATTTTTGCAAGTTGGATGATTAAAATGGAAAAGAAATAAATTAATTCAATGTGTCACATGCCACGAATGGCATTTTTGTAAATAAGCCATCCACTAATCCAAACGACCGCGTTTTGGGCCAAGGAAGGAAATAATTTGATTGGCCCGTGCTCATGTACTGTAGCGCACTCGTGCAGAAAAAAACCCTAGCGCATGCAATCCGCAGGAAAACCCGCAGCTGGCTATGAAGGCTGCGGGTAAATCCGCAGGTAAAACGCAGCAACATGAAGGTCGCGGATAAATCCGCAGGTAAAACGCAGCAGCCCAAAAACAGCAAGGTGTTCTTCATCACCTTCAACTTAATTTTTCCAGAAACTCCAAAAGGTCCCAGAACCAACATTTAAACATATTTTCATGAAGATACAACGGCCCCTAACATGAATCAACACGCCATTTGTCTAAAAAACAACAACAACATCAAGAATCGATCCAAACTTATTATGAACACAAAACTTCCAAACCTTCGTTCTCTCTCATTATGGCATGGTTTTTCATGATTTAAGTTTCATGGTGATCAGCATGGCATACTCTACCTAAAGCATGGAATAATTTTAAGAATAGTGAAGATCAAAAACTCACCAAGATTGGAGGGCAGTCGTGGTACAGTTGTTGTTTGCTCAACATACTTCCACAAGGTGAATGGCGAAGGAAGCTTGGATTGAAACCACTTGTTTTGGCTCTAAATCAACTCTGTCATTAATGGTGCTTCATGTAGCAGCAGCATGGCAAGGCTTTACAGCTCAGGAATGGAGTTTGAAAAGAGTTCACAATGTTGCTTGGATGAAGAAAACCAACCAAGCTTGCTCAAGTTACTTTGAGTTTTTGAAGATTTTAGAAAAAGGCAAAAGATGAGGTTTTTCAGAATGAGTGAAGTTCTGTTGGTTTTGTGTTGCAATTGGTGTTACTCATGACAGGAAAATGATGGTGAAAAACAATGCAAGGCTTAAGTCTTTTGTGAGCTTTTGTCGACTGTTTTGGAAAATGGCCAAGAGTGAGAGGTTTTTTGTTTAGCATGAGTGAATTAACCAAGTTTTCTTGCTGTTGGATGTTGGCTGCCAACAGTGTTATCTTGACAGAAAAATGCCATACCTCTGCTGTTGGATGTTGCCTTTGGTTTTTGAGTTTTTGACGGCCTCTTTGCAAAATGGCCAAAAGTGATTTTTTGTATGAATGAATTTCTGTTGGTTTTGCCTGCTATTACTGACTTCATGACAGAAAATCATGGACAATTCTGCTGCCTTGTGGTTCTAGGCATGGTTGTAGGATGGATTCAATGAAAACATGTACTTGCTCTCCACATTTCAAGCAACTAGGGCATGGCCTTCTGTTGTTTTTTTTTAGGCTGCAAAATGTGTTCATAATGACAGCAAATGTGCTCCTAAAGTTCTGTCTTAGAGAAGTACAAAGCAAGGTATGGTGGAAGCATGGAGTAGCATGGTTGAATTTGTACTTTTCTTCCAATTCAAGCAACTAAGCATGGCCATGATGGGTGCAAGTACTGCATAATTTGAGCTTGCAAACAAATCTTAAATGATATTTCTGAGCTATTCCAATTGGCCAAATGGTAGAAAAATGTTTATATCAAAAAGTCAACCCTTGGTCAAACTTGCATTTAAATGAGAAAAGTCAAAAAATGCCATTTTGATTGGTGAAGTTTTGGCTCATGAAATTTATATTTTTGGAAAGAGGGGATCAAATGTGACTTGTAGGAAAAAACCCCACCCAAATTGGCCAAATGGTTTGAGAGATATGGCCTTTTGAAGTTCAAGAATTTCTGAAATCGATTCGATCATAACTTGCCAACCACACATGGGAATTAAGAGTTCTTGGACTTTTTGGAAATGGGAGAACAAGATCTTCAACTTTCATGTTGGGCAAAAATTCATTTGAAGCTTGTATCATGATGTAATTTTGAGGATCAAGACTTTCCATTTTTGGTAAGTTTCAGTTACAGGTCCAGTTTCCATTTTTGGAAATTTCTGATCTGGCTTCAAATTCTTCCATGATGGTGTTTGACATGATATATGAGGCCTATTTGGACATGACTGAGCTCTCTCAAACCAATTTCCATCATCAAATCACTGATTAAATGGACAGTTGACCAACAGTTGACTTTTAGGGTTTCTGACTGACTGTGCATTGACTGATGACTTCTGAACATCCAATCCTTGACCAAAACACTTCAAGAGGACCCCTAGGTCATGTGAACATGTTGGATCAACCCTAGGGCCTTGGCTCCTTGAGAATTGTGCTTGCTTGCTTGGTTGACTGATCTCCTGATCAGTTTGACCTAATTTCTTGATTGGCTTGCACTTGAGGCAAAAGAGGCAATGCAAATGCTATGCAATGGACCATGATATGCTATGACCTAATATGAAAATGTATGTACAATGATAGGTGCAAATTTGAGGTGCTACAGGCACAGGGCCGGCAGGTTTAATGACCAAAGAAGGGGAAGCCTTCGGCTTGCTGCTATCATAGCGGATAACAACATGCTCGGGTAGCTTGAACACTGGTGATATAACATTAATCTCAGGCTCGTCTTTATCAACATTGCGATTCTGCAGAATCTCAATGGTACCCTCATCCAACAACTTTTGGAGTTCTCTTCGCACTTGATCGCAACCCAAGCGGTTAACCGAGCAGACGCGGCACTTGTCGTGGTTATGCTCCAAGTAGCTGTACTGACACAGCAAACGGTGTAATTCAACCAACGACTGCCTGATGTGGCTCACATATCTGACCTTGTACTTCCCAAGGCATTCCTGAACCATATTAACAGATTTCCCATGCGCAGGCAATGGGTTCTTGGTGACATTCGGGCCTGAATCTTCAAAACTCAAGATTCCACATCTCATAAGGTCTTGAACCTTAGTCTTGAGTGGGAAGCAATTCTCGATGTTGTGGCCCGGAGCACCGGAATGGTAAACACAGTGCTGATCTGGTTTGTACCACCATTGTGGATTTGCAGGAATGGAAGGAGGATCCCTGGGAGAAACCAATTTCCTTTCCAACAAGGAAGGATAAAGCTCTGCATATGTCATAGGAATTGGATCGAAGCTGATCTTCTTCCTATCATAATTCATGTTAGCTTGATTGGTTGTACTGCCACGAGGCTGGTAAGCCTGTTGCTGTGGTCGAGGTTGTTGCTGATACTGCGGTTGCTGATATTGCTGCTGATGCTGATACTGCTGATGTTGCTGAGCATTGTCTTTAAAGACAGGTGCTATATGAGCCACCTGATGCTGATGACCGGCACGGCGTGCAGGCTTCCTCTGAGCAGAGGGTCTTCTATTCTTGGGATGGGATTGCACAGCATGGGCTTCCCCTTCTTTCCTCTTAAACGCTCCATATCGTTTAGAGGAAGAGCTCTCATCCTTCGCCAATCGTCCTTCACGGACACCTTCTTCGAGACGCATCCCCATGTTCACCATTCGGTGAAATCAGAGGGAGCGCTTGCTACCATCCGCTCATAATAAAATGAGCCAAGAGTCTTCAAAAAGATCTTGGTCATTTCTTTCTCCTCCAGCGGTGGAGTGATTTGAGCTGCTAGCTCTCGCCATCTCTGGGCGTACTCCTTAAACGTTTCCTTGTCCTTCTGCGACATGGACCTGAGTTGATCTCGGTCAGGCGCCATATCAACGTTGTACTTATATTGCTTAACGAAAGCTTCGCCAAGGTCATTGAAGGATCTGATGTTGGCACTGTCCAAGCTCATGTACCATCTGAGCGCGACACCAGACAGACTATCTTGGAAATAATGAATTAGAAGTTGATCATTATCAGTCTGGGTAGACATCTTCCTGGCGTACATGACCAGGTGAGCGAGTGGACAGGTGTTCCCTTTATACTTTTCAAAGTCAAGTACTTTGAACTTGATTGGTATCTTCACACCGGGAACAAGGCACAACTCGGCAGCAGACTTGCCGAATAAATCTTTGCCTCGAAGAGTCTTCAATTCCTTTCTCAACTCGAGGAATTGGTCGTTCATGGCGTCCATCTTTTCATAAACGTCCGGGCCCTCAGACGGCTCGGAGTGAAAGATGGTGTCGTCTACCCTTGACATGGTATGCACGACAGGAGGAGCGGGAACAGGGACCGGGCTAGATGCCGGCATGTGAGCAAAAGTTGGAGCGGGCCGATCAGGCATGAAACCTGGAGGCATCCCCCAAGGGAACCCGGCTGGCATAGCATTGGGCATTGGAGCACTGGCTGGCACAGTCGAAGTGGAGACCTCTGAAATAACCGTCCTCTGGAAGGAGTTGCAGGCTGTTGAGCAGGTTGGTTTTGAGCAACGAGGAGTTGCTCCATCAAAGTGCCAAGTCTGGCGACCTCTTCTTTTAATTCTCTGTTCTCTTGTTCTAGTTGCTCCATCACTCTTGCAGAATTGACTCGCGTATAATACCGGTGAGTCAGCTTGTCTTCAAAATAAATGAAGAACACCGTGTTAGGACAAGAAGACCAGAAACAAAGGGTACCTGTTTATGCAAAAATGATGCATGAAATGCTTGTGCAGATGCTTTGTTTATTTTCAAGGAACCCTTAGGGTATTACTTGCAATATTTTGAATAATCAAAGCATTTTAATTTCTCATGGAAAATATTTCATTCAATATATCAAGACAAAGAAGTACAGCAATTTTGATTATTACAAAGAGAAAAGGGAAATAAACATCCTATGGATCCCTAGAAGCTCGGGATGCTGGAAGACGAGAAGTACACAGCTTCTTGATCTCCCTCTCATAGGCCGCTTCCATATCTGCTTTCTCCTTTGCAAGTCGATCATACCTCCTCTTCCAGAATTTGGAAGACTGAGGAAGCAGAGAGGTCCAAGTGTCGTTCGGATTGTCGATCACTCGGTGCTCGAGGAACTCAATCATAGCGTCCTTCTCCTTAAGCTGCTGAAGCAATTCTTCTCTTTCACGGATCCAAGCACGTGAAAGGTCTTTTTCTCTCAACTCCTCTACACGTTGGATAGGGAGGGTTGAAGGCCCAGCCACATCCAACGGTGTAGGTCTCGGATGATCATACGGCATTAAGTACACGACAGCTCTTTGTCTGACCCAAGAGGTGTATGGCTCCAAAGCAATGCAGTTCTTTGGACCCAACTCGTTCCTACTCTTCTTGTGAATACTGCGCCAAGCACGGACAAATCTGGCTTTCAGGCCTTGGGGATCTTTACCCTCCTGGAAGAACACACCCTCTAACAGAATGTTATGAGGTTTATCCTTCAGGGGGAACCCAAGCTGACGTCGTGCGAGAATAGGATTGTAGCTGATCCCACCACATGTGCCAAGAAGAGGCACATTAGGGAATTCACCACAATAGTCGATGATCTGGACGGTATCATACACACGATCATACCAAGTGATATCATCATTGGTGAGAGACATAAGTCTCTGAGACCACCGTAGACATCCCTTGTTCTCCTTGAAAGCAACTGTCTGCGGCAAGTGCGAAATAAACCACTTGTAGAGCAAGGGTAAACAGCAGACAATAACTCCTCCACCCTTTGCATTCCTCAGATGCAAAGAGACATAGGCATCACCCAACAAAGTCGGAACGGGATTAAGAACTGAGAAGATCCTAATGGCGTTCATGTCCACGAACTTGTCGAAGTTGGGAAACAACACCAATCCATAGATGAGCAGCACAAACAAGGCCTCAAAGGCATCCTCACTCATGGCTTTCCCATAAAAGGTAGCTTGAGCAATGAGAAACTCGGAAGGAAAACCCTGAATTCCGCCTTTGGTAGTCAGATTAGCTCTAATCAAATCTTCATCTATGTGCAACAAGCTGGAAATCTCTCGAGCAATCGGAATACTCTCTAGGCCACTGAACGGCACTTGATCCAGAATCGGAATCCCAATGAGATGAGAATACTCCTCCAAGGTAGGCAACAGCTGGAAGTCCGGAAACGAGAAGCAATGATACAACGGATCATAAAACTGAGCCAGAGTACTCATCAACCCTTCGTCAACCTGAGTAGTCAGCAGAGGTAGAAGCTTCCCATAGCGAGCTTTGAAACCCAAGGGATCTAATACATAAGATGTCAGATTCCTTAACTCTTTTACATCGGGCTGTTTAAAGCTGTACTTCTTCGTATGCCTTTTTGGTCTTTCCATGTCTGAAAACTTTGCAAATAAACCCTTTTAAGTTCCTTGAAAATTTTCTTTTTCTGATGACATGAAGTGCAGATGAATGCATGAATGCATGAATGCAACAATCACACTCAAGGATCAAACAAGTCACACCAAACAAAGGTCGTGGGAAAGCTCATTGTATCCCTAATATCAATCATCCATTTTGGTGGATTTAGGTTTTCACCTTATCGACACCCAAGTTCCATTGATATTAACGGTACATGAACCGGCTCGAACATCCTTAATATCAACCATCCGTTTTGGGGGATTTAGGTTTTATACCTGATCAACGCCCAGGTTCCATTGATATTAAGGTTGTCTGAACGACTCAACCACGAATCACGGGTTTGCTGAGAGTCACGAGCATGGAGTCTCGGTTAAGAACCACCCAAAGGGAGTGTACTAGGGTTTAAACCTGCCAGACATGTTCTATCAGAGGTTCCCATAATCATCGTTCCATCTTTCGAATATTATCGGAGGAACGAATACTCGTATTCCAAAAATATTCTCAAGAGAAACTCTCATGAGTGTATTATCGCGTAACAATCGCATCAGAACTTACATCTGAACGACCTCCGCACTACGTTCCTAAAAATAGGCCAAGATGGGTTTGGTAAACTACGGTCCTTGGCTTCTGCGGCACATGATTGAAAGAATAATGCCTAACCACAAATAACTTGTGTGACATTATTAATCCAACATGACCTCCACCAAGTGAATGGACTCGCAAGTCAACTGGCTAAGGAATACTCCACACCAGTCAACAAGACTATGCCATTCTCCTATCCTAGAGTGCACTCGAGTTCGGGTATAGAACTCATCTCACAGATCACCAAAGCAAACAGCAATTGTATATCAAGCAATTCAAACATTACAATCAATACAGTTATCCCAAATTGTACAAAAATATGTCATATAACAAATAACAATATATCACACAACAAGGGTGAAAAGTAGGCAATACAACCAGAGATTCTGGGTTCGATCCCCAGCAGAGTCGCCACTTTTCTGTAGCGGTGTATTCGTCGCTATATGATTTATTGATTAAACCATAAGCAAAGCATACAATGAATTCGAGTCGCCACCGCACTTTTATGTATCCAAAGGACTGGCTAAAAAGCGAACAAAAACCTAAGAAGTTTTACACATAGAAAACTAATAAAAAGATCAGAGAATCTGGGTAAGGGATAAATTACGCAATGGGAAGGTGTTAGGCACCCACTACGTCCTAGGTACTCCTAGGGAGCCCTTTTCACACTTGTTGTATAAAATTGTTATTTGTTATGAAATATTTATTGTGCAAACATGATTGGGATGATGAGGAAAGAATATACAATTTTTATTGTTTTTGTGTTCGAACGGATGAACCCGTTGCCTACGTACCTTCCATCAAAGGTAAGGATCAAAACGCTGTAGTTCGGCTAAAATATTTCCAAAAGTTAGTGGATTCAATTTTAAACACAAGCCCTAAGGTCTTACGTTATCCACGGGAGAAAACTCAACCTTATACAAACAACGAGTCCACCATGTGAGAACAACTTCAACTTGCTAGTGAGGGGTTAACCCTATAATAAGCAAGGAAGACTTACAATTCAATCAACTAAGGACAAATAGGTGAGATTGACATCAACCAACTAGGATAGATCAAACCTATGGCTAATGTATGAAAGCTTAACAAGTATGGACAAAGCCACAAAACAATTGAATGGGTGAAGTTAATTGATTATGATTATTCACAAAAGGAGGGTCAAAGTATGATTAAGATTGATTCGAAAGAAGTATTATGAAATGGAGTTTGAAAAAGTCAAGGACTTGGGGTCCAGGTTTTTGATTTGAAAGCATGAAGATGTTTGCACAATATTTATCTCAAGTTTTGAAAGTAATGTGTGAAAAGGTTTAGGACAAAATGGGTGAATGGATGAAGATGGAGTGTAAAACTTCCTAGAAGGTTCACCTCTTGAAATCATATAGAAGATGACTCAAGTGTGTCCTTTGGAATAGGCA
Source organism: Lathyrus oleraceus (assembly GCF_024323335.1). Taxonomy (NCBI): domain Eukaryota; kingdom Viridiplantae; phylum Streptophyta; class Magnoliopsida; order Fabales; family Fabaceae; genus Lathyrus; species Lathyrus oleraceus. Next base: position 207,704,953 of record NC_066583.1, read on the forward strand.
ATGAGCAATAACAGACAAACAAAGGAAAGGAAGAAAGTCAACAAAAGCGGATACCGGATGCCAATTACTGGACTTATACCAATCTCCTAAAACAGAACTGGATATCAGAAGCCACTCTATGGACTTATACCAATCTCCTCAACAAAGAAATAAAAAGTGGATACCGGATGCCAATCTATCTGGACTTATACCAATCTCCAACAAAACAAAGCAAACACTTGGATGTCAGATGCCAATCTATCTGGGCTTACTCTATCCTCCAACATATGATCATGGGAAAACAAATGCCAAATTACACGGACTTACAATTGCATCCTCACATAAAAAACAAATGCATCAAGCAAAGAGATGATGAGTGGCCAATGAAATGGTCTTATACTCACTTCCATATCATAGGAGCAATGGCCAATGAATGGTCTTACCATTGTCCTCAATGGGCAAACAACAAAGATATGTCACCAAGACAGATGAAATGATCATGCACTAATGAGAAATTAATGATGATAAATGCATAAATCATACAAGCGAACATGTGCATATGAAATAAGCAATCAATCAAATGAAGTCATTCAACACACACTATAACCAAGCAATAAGGCTCATACAAAAGGGTTAGGCATTGAAGCCAACTGGTATAGGGTTAATGGTGCTCTTAACCTTGACATTGAGAGCAAAGGTGAAGCAGATGAAAAGATATGAGGGGTGTGCCTCATCACTCTTATCCCTGGTCAGGGAGAGCTTTGAATATCAGAAGGTGTGGGAGTTCAGAAAGTAGGAACTCTCTCCACAAGTTAGACTCTATAGATCTTGGGTTTTTACTCAGTATGCATCAACACAAGTAGTGTGAGCAAGGTGAGTGACTCACAGAATAGTAGGAGATAGGCTACATATCTCTTTTGTCTACCAATTGCCTTATTCAAAGGACTTTTCCTGCTTGGGACAAAAGTAAACAAGCACAGACATTGCCTCTTAAGGAGGACTTCAGACAGTTGTCTGGCCAAGTAACAGGCCAGGTCTTCCAGACTACATGGAGTAAGGAAATTATACCTCAATGCAAATTGCTTATCAAGCAAAGCAAAGCAAAGTTCACAAGGAACTAATAGCAACTAAAGTACCTGAAATCAGTCAAGCACAATTAGTATACCAGACACAAAGTTAAAACCAACAACATAAGTCAACAGACAACACAGTCAAGCATATGTGCAAAGCACAAGCTCATAACAAGTGAGCTAGGCAACCTACAAAACAAACAAGTTAGTTCATGATAATCAATCAAACTCAATCAACTTGCATAAGTCTCCTTGAAGCATTTGTTGCTTAACTTGAAAAACCAAGCTTAAACATGAGTGACAAGACCACTAGGACAAGCCTAGGGTCAAAAGGAGATAAAAAGTTTAAAACAGCAAGGGACAAGTGCCCAAAGTCAAGACAAATCAATCAAGAAGCAAACCTAAGTGGTTTCACATTCATATCATCCATCATTATCATTTCACAAACAAATTAGGTCAAAACATGTCATATAGAACCTCAAAGAAGTCAACAGAATGATTCAAGTCAAATCCAATCACAAACATCTCAAACAATTCTCAAAAATATCATGCTCAAACATCATCCATAACATGATAAACATACCAAATTTCAGCTCATTTGGATCAAGGGAAGTAGGTCAATGAAAATCAGAAAGTCAAAGCAAGTTCAAGCCAACTCATACAAAGCATCAAAACATGCACCAACTTCAATAAATCATAAAACAGTGACAACACATGATAAATGAATGGGACTAAAACCATGACAAACTTTAAGATGCCTACAAATCACATGTCAAATTTCAAGTACATCCAATTAAGTATGAGAATTTCACAAATCAAATGAGAACATGTGTCACAAAAAGTCAACAATTTGGTCAAACAGGGGAGAAATTGTCAATCAATTATGAAATGCATTCAAAAATTCTAGAAAAATTCACACACATTCTAAACATGCACAAGTGTCTTCATGCAAAAATCCAGACCATTTTGAATTCAATAAGCATGGTAATAAAAATCATGAAGTTGGACATGAATGGTGTGACACAAATTGTCACACCCCTAATCAAAAAATCATATCTCCACAATCAGCAATGATAAATTCACAAACTCCACACCAAAATCACCATGAACCTGTCTAGTTTAAGCACAAAAAAGTTGGGAAGCATTGGATAAAGTATCATCATTTCACAATCAATTTGGTAAGACATACACAAAATGGATAACATGAACAAACCCTAGCACATTTTAAAATCCTCACGTGCAAAAAATCTGGAAATATCATCATAAAAAACTAGAGGTCATGAGGATCATTCCACAAAAAATCCCACCAAATTTGGATTAAAAATGAGTGACTTATGATTTTTGGAAGATTGATGATCAAAATAGAATAAAAATTGAAATAGAAAATGATTTAAATAAATAATAAGCACGACAGTGGCATTATGGTAATATTGAGATCCCTTAAGTGAAACTCTGCGTTTCACTTAAGGAGGTGTCGCGTGGGGGTTGGTTCATGGCAATGCAACAGTGGATTTCATGCAGAAAAACAAAAGCCAACAGCCAAACACGAGTTCATCGGATCAAATGAGTTCTGGGTTTTTAAAAAACTAGGGTTTATGAGCTACAGTACCAAGTTCATGAACACGAAGAACAAACTTCCCAGAATTTGCAAGTGAGTATACCAAACGAATCAGCTAACCATGCTCATCAACAATCTAACCTTAATTTTCGCTAACTCATGCTAACAAGAAAGAACCAAGCAAAAACATATTTAAATATCAAGCTTTAAATCCAAGTTTCTCTCTCAATACACAACCCTTTTACACGATTTAAATTTCATTGCAATCAGCATGGAGAGATCTTTCTAAAGCATAGCATGATTTTGAGAATGGCGTGATTCGAATTTTACCTGACTTGGAGAAGCAGTATGGAATTTGTGGTTGTTTGGCCTCAAACAGCTGAAACAGATGCACACTAATGTTGGTGTTGATGAATGGAAGGAGAACTTGAAGCTCAGCTAGCACGATTCAGCTCCAACACAAAGCTGCCATGGAAGAAGGTCAATGGAACAGTGGTGCTTTTCTTGCTTACAGCTGTGATTTGATGCTTGCAATGGCTTCACAAATGTTGGTGAATGATGAAACAACCAACAGGGCACGAGTTCTTTTGAGAATTTTCAGAAAAAAATTTCAAGTGAAGAAAATGAGAACTTGAGAGAAAATGAGATTTGATCTGGTTTAGTGAAGTGTGGCTAGGGCTTTTCTGCAGAAAATGTGCAATATATATCCTGTTTAGTGTTGCTTAATCTTGGTTAGTGCAAATGATAATGGAATTAGCTTAGAATGAAGTGTTTTGGTCATTAATGAAATTCCACTTAAGTTGCACGGGCATGGCTCTACAGTGCGAATTTGGGCTTTGAGCACATCCAAAACATGATTTCTGAACATTTTCAAATGGTAAAAATATGTTGGAAAAGCTTAATTTGAAAGTTCATTTTTTCACCTCACTCATTTTAATTCAAGCCACTTCAAAAAGGCCATTTTGATTGGTTAATTTTTGGTGAATTGTGATGAAGGATTTGGATAGAGCACATCAAATATGACTTGTAGCAAAAAACCTCACTCAATTTGGCCAAATGGTTTGGAAGATATGCCACTTTGAAGTTTAAAAAATTTTGAGAATGATTTGATCATAACTTGCCAACCATAAATGAGAAATGAGTGTTCTTGGACTTTTTGAAAATGGGAGAACAAGATATTCAACTTTCATGTTGGACAAAAATTCATTTGAAGCTTGTATGATGAAGTAATGTTGAGGAGAAGAACTTTCCATTTTTGGCAAATTCCAATTACAGGTCAACTTTCTATTTCTGGAAATTTCTTGTCTGACTTCAAATTCTTCACTTTGGATGTTTGACATGTTATATGAGGCTTATATGGACATGAATGAGACCTCTCAGACCAATTCCCACCATCAAATCACTGATTAAATGCACAGTTGACCACAGTTGACTTTTGTTGACTTTGCTAGGGTTTTGGTTGACTGAACCATGTTCTGATGAATTCCAAGCCCCTACCACTTGATATCTTGATTCAAAATGATGTTACAACTCATATGAACTCTTGATGAATGATCATGGTGCCCAAATTCTTCAAGAATGGCCACCATCTATCTCAATGACTGACTTCGACTGATTAGACCTAATTTGCTTCATTTGCAAGTAACATGGTTAGATGACAATATTTTTGTACCTTTGGTTAATAGATAGATGGAAAGCAAAGATACACAAATGCAAAACATGCTTGGTGATCAAGAACCACACTCACAAGATAACCCATCCACTAGGAGGGAAGCAAAGGTGCACAAAGATCCTTGAGGCAATGATATGATATGATATGATGCCATGAGGGATCTTAGGGACAAAATTGGGGTCTTACAGATGCCCCTATTTAAGGTCATTCTAGCCGGAGAAGTGAAGTTTAGAAATCTTCATCTCGACGCGGTAGAATGGGCTTAAATAACAGTAATGAGACAAATTTTGGTCCCTAAGAGACCTCATGATGCAAATGTATGTATGCAAAAGACACAAACTCTGTGGGGAATATGATTCACACAGAAGAAAAGACGATCCATCGGAGTAATACACTCACCAGGAACAGAGACTCTAACAAGACTCTTGTTGGGGATAGTAAAAGAAAAAGAATGCGTGAGCAGGGCACGACTTCAAGTTGGGGAAAAACCAAAACTGACACAGCGTGAACAAGACACGACTCTGATTAGGGTAATAACAGAAATCAGACTGGAGATCCCACCGGGGAGTGAAGGACTCACACTGGGGAAAAGAAAATTTCAAAGGAAAAACATCCATTGGAGAGACACAAGCTGACTCCGGGGAAGAAGCAATAGGAAATTCCACTGAGGAAGCACCAAAGAAATGAGATGTTACCGGTATAGGGGTAACAAACTCAGGAAGAATGAATATCTAAGACCGGTATAAGGGTGAGAGATCCATCAACCAAGCATCTGAGAAAGACCTGGAAAAGGTACATAAACTCAGGAAAAATCTGACTCCACAAGGGACCGAGGTCATAATAGGGAGTAGAAAGGAAGGAACACCAGGGATACCGAGGTATATAATAGGTGACCAACCGAAACGTGAATTGGTATATATGCCAAAACACTCATCATCCGAAAGGAGGGCTTGAAAAAGCAAATCGACTTACTGGATGGACATTCGAATCCACAACGGGAAAACGAATCTTACTCAAAATGGGGACACAAACCCAAAGAGTGCATGAGATATAATATCCATTACCGGCAGACCGTGGATAAGAATACTCGCATGAGATATATTATCTATTACCGTTAGAACATAGATAATAAACTAGCATGGTAAAAAACACCAGAGATACCGAGGTATATAATAGGTGATCTATCGAACACGTGAATTGGTATATATGCCAAAACACTCATCATCCGAAACACAAACTGGTTAAAGGATGGGTATTCGATTCTACAAAGAATACGAATCTTGCTCAGCTGGGAAAAATCAACAAAGGATTCCAGCTAAAGAGCGCATGAGACACATTATTCATTACTGGCAGACCGTGAATAATATACTCGAAAGGAAAAGACACCAGAGATACCGAAGTATATAATAGGTGACTAACCAAAAAGAGAGACAATCGATACCAAGCATCCGGGTAAACGAAAGACAACTCAAAGGGATAAATTGCAAGCATCCGGCAATTATCCAACAACAAAGAATATTCGACTCCGCAAAGGGAAATAACGAAACTTACTCGACCAGGGAAACACAAAAGGCTTCGACTGAAGAGTGCATGAGATATATTATTCATTACCGGCAGACCGTGAATAACATACTCGCATGGAAGATTATCCACAACCGGTATAAGGGTTAATAAAGGATAAATCAACCGAACAGAAAGGTATCGGGATACCAAACTAGGTATATAATGATGACCAATCAAAAGGAGCAACAGACATTACCAACAAAAGGGTAAATGAAAGGCGATCTGCTGAGGATTCACTGGTGAGAATCAATGATCCGGGGATGAATTGCACAAACAGCAATTATCCACAACGACAAGCTGGGGATATATTGATGACAATCAACTATCCGGGGAACGCAATCACTGACAAACGGTGAAGGGACCCGCTGGGGATAAATTGCAAGCATCCGGCAATTATCCAACTTGATTCATAATACTTCTTTTGATTGATATCTCTCACCCTTATACCGGTCTTAGATATTCATTCTTCCTGAGTTTGTTGCCCTTATACCGGTAACATCTCATCCTTGGCTTCCCCTGGAGAGTCTTTTTCTAGATTTCCCCAGCGGATTTGTGTTGCTATTTGTGTTGCTGTATTGGTGTTATCCCTAGTACGTGCATTGTGTGAGTCAGCTTGAGTCTTTCCAATGGATGTGTTTTCCTTTGGAATTTCTTTCTCTCCCCAGTGTGAGTCCTTTACTTCCCCCTAGTAAGGTCTCCAGTCAGTTTCTGTGTTCCCCAAATCAAAGTCGTGTCCTGCTCACGCATTCTTTTTCTTTTATTATCCCCAATAAGAGTCCTGTTAGAGTCTCTGTGCCTGGTGAGTGTATTACTCCGATGGATCGTCTTTTCTTTTGTGTGAATTATATTCCCCACAGAGTTTGTGTCTTTTACATGCATACATTTGCATCATGAGGTCTCTTAGGGACCAAAATTTGTCTCATTACTGTTATTTAAGCCCATTCTACCGCGTCGAGATGAAGATTTCTAAACTTCACTTCTTCGGCTAGAATGACCTTAAATAGGGGCATCTGTAAGACCCCAATTTTGGCCCTAAGATCCCTCATGGCATCATATCATATCATATCATTTCCTCAAGGATCATTGTGCACCTTTGCTTGCCTCTTAGTGGATGGGTTATCATGTGAGAGTGGTTCTTGATCACCAAGCATGTTTAGCATTTGTATATCATTGCTTTTCATTTGTTTACTAACCAAAAGTACAAAAATATTGTCATCTAACCATGTGACTTGCAGCTGAAGCAAACTAGGTCAAAACAGTCAAATCAGTCATTGAGCTATAGATGGCGGCCATTCTTGAAGAATTTGGGCACCATGATCATTCATAAGAGATTCATATGAGTTGTGATATAATTTGGAATCAAGATCTCAAGAGAAAGAGGCTTGAAATTCATCAAAGCATGGCTCAGTCAACCAAAACCCTAGCAAAGTCAATTGTGGTCAACTGTGCATTTAATCAGGGATTGGAAGGTGTGAGATGGTTGGAAAGGTCTCATTCATGTCCATACAAGCTTCATATAACATTTCAAACATCATCATTGAGGAATTGGAGGTCAGACAAAAAGTTTCCCAAAATAGTAATGACCTGTAATTTTCAGCTGCCAAAAATGGAAAGCCATTCTCCTCAAATTTACATGTCCAAGCAAGCTTCAAATCAAAATTTGTCCAACATAAAAGTTGAAGATCTTGCTCTTGCCTTTCCAAAAAGTCCAAGAACACTCATTTCTCCTTTGTGGTTGGCAAGTTATGATCAAATCATTTTCAAGAATTTTGGGATTTCAAAGTGGCATAACTTTCAAACCATTTGGCCAATTTGGGTGATTCTTTTTTGAGCAAACCCCATTTAACATGTACTATCATAATGCATCATTACATTTCATCAAAAAATTTCACATAAAAAGGTCATTTTTCAAGTGATTTCATTTTGAATTTTGGTGGGAAAATATCATTTTCGAAAATATGCATCCTTTTCATGCCAAACCAATTCTAATTGCCTTGAAATTGAATTTGTGACTTGCTAGCACATGATTTCTGCACTGTTCCATTGATCACACTTACATAGGGGCATTTGTGCCAAATTGCATAACATGTGAAATTTGCTAATCCAATTCCATTTTGCTAAGCATGATTAGCACAACTGATTAACATGAGGTATATATACCTAATTGTAACTGAAAATCGAAATCCACAATCATTTTCTGAGATCCAAACCAAAAAATGTCCAAATTCTCTCAAAATTCTTCAACTTTTTTTCATTTCTCCTTCGAATTTCATGATTCTTTTTGGTTTCTCTTGTGTCAATCATCATCAATAGGTGCTATTGAAGATCTGTTTGAGGCAAAGGCGTGGAAATTCTTGAAAAAAGCTCAACTGTTGAAGCTAGAGTATGTTTATGGCAGCTGCAGATTTTGGACTCTTGAAGCGCGATTAAGCCGTTCTGCAGCATCCTTCTATCTCCCTAATCATCGTAGAGTACCTGTTTTGCATCGTTAGGACCTAAAGAGCTCGATTCCATCGCTGTTGCTCCAAAAAGGTACCATAGTCGCTTTAGTTCCTTTGAGAACTTGTTATTGCTTTGCTTTGCTTAAGCATTGAGGTAGACTCTCTTGTCTCCATGTAGTCTGGAAGACCTGGCTTGTTATTTAGCCAGGCAACTGTCTGAAGTCCTCCTTAAGAGGCAATGTTTGTGATTGTTTAACTTTGTCCCCAAGCAGGTAAAGACCTCATATGAGGCAATTGGTAGACAAAAGAGATATGTAACCTATCTCCTACTATTCTGTGAGTCTCTCACCTTGCTCACACCACATGTGTTGATGCATAGTGAGTAAAAACCCAAGATCTATCGAGTCTAACTTGTGGAGAGAGTTCCATCTTTCTGAACTCCCACACCTTCTGATATTCAATACTCTCCCTGACCAGGGATAAGAGTGATGAGGCACACCCCTCATATCCTTTCATCTGCTTCACCTTGGCTCTCAATGTCAAGGTTAAGAGCACCACTTACCCTATTCCAGAGGACTTTTAAGTCTAACCCTTTGATTGAGCCTAATTGTTTGGTTATAGTGAGTTCTAAATGGCTTTGTTTGATTGATTGCTTGTTGCATTTGTACATACTTGCTTGCCTTTGTGCACTTATCATCATTGATTATTCATTATTGCATGATCATCATTGCATATCTTTGTGATCCATGTGTGAGTTTACCCATTGAGGACAATTGTAAGACCATGTTCTTTGGCCATTAATCCTATGATTTGGAAGGGATAGAGTGTAAGACCATTTCATTTGGTCACTCATATCCTCTTTGCTTAAATGCTTGTTTGTTTGTTGTATGTGAGGATACAATTATAAGTCCATGTTGTTGGCATTTGTATTCATATGATCATCCTTTGGAGGTTGGTATAAGTCCATATAGATTGGCATCTGACATCCATATTTTGTTTTCTTTTGGGAGATTAGAGTAAGACCAATTGTTGGCATCTGATATCCACTCTTTTGTTTTGTTTTGCTTTTGTGAGATTGGTATAAGACCATTGATGGCATCAGGTATCATTGTTTTGTTTTAGGAGATTGGTGTGAATCCATTTATTGGTATCCGATATCCGCTTTTGTGTGTGAGATTGGTATAAGTCCATTGATGGCATCCGGTATCACCTTGCTTCTGCTTACTTGTTTTGTTGCCTTATTCCAAAGGACACACTTGAATCATCTTCTATATGATTTCAAGAGGTGAACTTCTAGGAGGTTTTACACTCCATTGTTCATCTTTACCCTCTTTGTCCTAAACCTTTTCACATTTTTGCTTTCAAAAACTTTTGACTTGTTGTGAAAACATCTCATGTCTTTTCAAATTAGAAACTTGGACCATAAGTCCTTGATTTTTCAAACTTCACTTTTCATAACACTTCTTTGAATCAATCTTAATCATACCTTGAACATATTTCGTGAATATTCATAATCAATTAACTTCACCCATCCAATTGTTTTGGCTTTGTCCATTGTTAATATGTTTTCATACATTAGCCGTAGGTTTCAATTACCATAGTGGTTGATGTAAATCTTACCTTATCCTTAGTGAGTTGATTGTAAGTCTCCCATACTTATTATAGGGTTAACCCCTCACTAGTATGTTGAAGCCGTCCTCGCATGGTGGATTGCTGATTCGGTTGAGTTTTCTCCCATTGGTAATGAAAAGCCTTAATGCTTGTGTTTTAAAATTGAACTCACTAATTTTTGGAAATATTTTAGCCGAACTACGGCGTTTTGATCCTTACCTTTGATGGAAGGTACGTAGGCAACGGGTTCATCCGTTCAAACACAAAAATAACTAACTTGTATATTCTTTTCTCATCTTCCCATTCATGTTTGCACAATATGTCAAAACAAATAAACATTTTTATACAACAAGTGTGAAAAGGGCTCCCTAGGAGTACCTAGGACGTGATGGGTGCGTAACACCTTCCCATTGCGTAATTTACCCCTTACCCAGATTCTCTGATCTTTTTATTGGTTTTCTACGTGTAAAACTTCTTAGGTTTTTGTTCGCTTTTTAACCAGTCCTTAGGATAAATAAAAGTGCGGTGGCGACTCGATTCATTGTATGCTTTGCTTATGGTTTAATTAATAAATCATATAGCGACGAATACACCGCTACACCTCTACCCTTATACCGGTAGTTGTAAGTCCTATGTTCCCTCTTCTTGACGGAATTTGTGGTGATATACCTTTTGTTCCTCAGCAAGAGTCGATGGGCCTCTACCCTTATACCGGTAGTTGTAAGTCCTATGTTCCTTGCTTCTTGGCGGAACTTGTGGTTATATACCTTTTATTCCTCAGCAAGAGTCGTTGGTTGTCTACCCAGTAGTCGGTAGTCGTAAATCCTATTTTTCTGCTCTCCAGCAGTTTGTGGTTTGTTATAAACCCTATTTTTGTTCCCGTGCGGATTTGTGATTTCCTTCATTCCCCACGCGGAGTTGTTGATTTTCTACCCAGTATTCGGTAGATGTAAACCCTACTTTTTTATCCTCATCAGAGTTGTTGGCTACTACCCAGTATTCGGTAGTTGTAAGTCCTATCTCTTTTCCCCTAGCAGAGGTAACCTTTGTGGTTCGTTCTGGTTGGTGGTGGATTTTGTGCTGTTGTGGTTTTATCCCCAACGGAGTCTGTGTCTCCCTGTGGAATAAGTTGAATAATTTCTCAGTATTTGGCATTCATTCACCCTATCCCCAGTTGAGTCTTTGGTTTTCTACCCCGTATTCGGTAGTTGTAAACCCTAATTTCTCCCCTTTGCAGAGTTAACTTTGTTGTTCATCCTAATCGATGATGTTTACTCTTTGTGGTTATCTTCATTCAATATTCGATGTTGATTTTCCCTCCTTGCTCCTGGACAATTGCCGTTTGCTAGCAATTCATCCCCAGTAAGTCCTTGTGGGTAATTGTGTTTATGCAATTCATCCCCAGCGGGTCTTCTTTCATTTACCCTTTTGTTGGTAATGTTGTTGCTCCCTTTGATTGGTCATCCTTATATACCTAGTTTGGTATCCCGATGCCTTTCTTTTCGGTCGATTTATCCTTTATTAACCCCGTAACCGGTTGTGGATGATCTTCCATGCGAGTATGTTATCCACGTTCTGACGGTAATGGATAATATATCTCATGCACTCTTCAGTCGAAGCCTGTTGTGTTTCCCCAGTCGAGTAAGATTCGTATGTCCTTTGTGATATCGAATATTTCTTTGTTTCTTGGATAATTGTCGGATGCTTGCAATTTATCCCCTGTGAGTTGTCTTTCGGTTACCCTGTTGTTGTTGGTAACGATTGTCTCTCTTTTTGGTAGATCACCTATTATATACCCAGTAACCGGTATCTCTGGTGTCTCTTCCTTTTCGAGTATATTATTCACGTTCTGACGGTAATGAATAATATATCTCTTTCACTCTTTGGTTGGAATCCTTTGTTGATTTTCCCCAACGGAGTAAGATTCGTATTCTTGGTAGAATCGAATATCCATCCTTTGACAAGTTTGTGTTTTGGATGATGAGTGTTTTGGCATATATACCAATTCACGTTTTCGATAGGTCACCTATTATATACCCAGTAACCGGTATCCCTGGTGTTTCCTTCCATGCGAGTATATTATCTACGTTCTAACGGTAATAGATAATATATCTCATGCGAGTATACTATCCAAGTTCTGACGGTAATGGATATTATATCTCATGCACTCTTTGGGTTTGTTTCCCCAGCTGAGTAAGGTTCGTTTTCCCGTTGTGGATTCGAATGTCCATCCTGTAAGTCGATTTGCTTTTTCAAGTCCTCCTTTCGGATGATGAGTGTTTTGGCATATATACCAATTCACATTTTGGTCGGTCACCTATTATATACCCAGTAGCCGGTATCCCTCGTGTTCCTTCCTTTCTGCTCCCTATTATGACCTTGGTCCCCGGTGGAGTCAGATTTTCCTGAGTTGATGTACCTTTTTCAGGTCTTTCTCAGATGTTTGGTTGATTGATATCTCTCACCCTTATACCGGTCTTAGATATTCACTCTTCCTGAGTTTGTTACCCTTATACCGGTAACACCTCTTTTTTTGTTGCTTCTCCAGGAGAGTCTCTTTGTTAGACCTTCTCCAGTGGAGTTCCCTGTTGTGATTTTACCCTTTTGTTGTATTGGCGTTTTCCCCAATATATGCAAGTTTTCCCCGGCAGGGAGGTTCTTTGTGAATCTTTCCCCAGTCCGAGTCCGGATTTTTATCCGAAGTATCCTTTGTGGATAGTTTGAGTCAGCTTGTGTCTTTCCAATGGATATGTTTTCCTTTGGAATTCTTCACTCCCCAGTGATGTCTCCAGTCTAGTCGTGTCCTGTTCGCGCTGTGTCTAGTCCTTGTTTTACCCTAATTCAAAGTCGTGTCCTGCTCACGCATTCTTCGTCCTTTTATTCTTATCCTCACGAGAGTCTTGTTAGAGTCTCTGTTCCTGGTGAGTGTATTACTCTGATGGATCGTCTTTTCTTCTTTTGTGGACCAGTGTTCCCCACAGAGTTTTGTTTCTTTTGCATGCATACATTTGCATCATGAGGTCTCTTAGGGACCAAAATTTGTCTCATTACTGTTATTTAAGCCCATTCTACCGCGTCGAGATGAAGATTTCTAAACTTCACTTCTCTGGCTAGAATGACCTTAAATAGGGGCATCTGTAAGACCCCAATTTTGTCCCTAAGATCCCTCATTGCATCATATCATAACATTACATTGCCTCAAGGATCATTGGGCACCTTGCTTCCTTCCTTGTGGGTGGGTTATCTTTTTGAGAGTGTTTCTTGATCACCAAGCATGTTTTGCATTTGTATATCATTGCTTTTCCTTTTACCACTAACCAAAAGTACAAAAATATGTCATCTAACCTTTGTCTTGCAGATGAAGCAATCAACAGTCAAAGCAATCAAAGGCAGTCATTGAGCAATAGTAGTGGCCATTCTTGAGAATTTGGACCCCACAATCATTATCAAGAGTTCACATGAGCTATGATGTCATTTTGAAGCAAAATCCCAAGTGGTAGAGGCTTGAATCTCATCAGAACAATTCCCAGTCAACTGAAGGCCTAGAAAGTCAACTGTCAAGTCAACTGTTGGATTTGGAGGTGGGAAGTGATTAGAAATACTTCATTCATGTTCAAACAAGTCTCATTTGACCTTTCAAAGATCAACATTGAAGAAAATAAAGTCAGGTCAAAACTTTCCAAAAATAGAAAGTGACCTATAATTCAAATTTGCCAAAAATGGAAAGGTTTTAACCTAACTTCAACTTCAAATTACATCATCAAGAAAGCTTCAAATGAAATTTTGTTGAACATGAAAGTTGTAGATCTTTCTCTCCCATTTCCAAAAAGTCCAAGATCAAGAATTTCTCATGTGTGGTTAAGGAGATATGGTCAAAACATGGCAAGCTATGCATGGAGGTTCAAATGGACATAACTTCTCAACCAAAGCTCCAATTCAAGTGGTTCTTTTTGCTAAATCCTCATTTTGACCTCTAGTTTCCAAAACATACATTGCATTTCATGAATTATCATCATATGAACATTTGATATTTCACTTGATTTTTGGAGGGAAATTTTAAAGTTTAAAATTTGTGCATTATTTGAACATTCTATCATTGCCAATAGCTCCAAAACAGCATTTTAAGTGAATTTCAATCCAAATTCGTGCACTGTTCACATGCATTTTTCATGCATAAGGTGAAAATCACATTTTGGTACATACACCTCTTTTTGCTAATTCCAATTACATTTGGCTAAACTTGATTAGAAGCATGATTAGTAGGAGGTATATAACAGAAACCCTAATTGTTTTTCACTAACAACAATCACAATTTTTAGATCTAGATCAAAAACTATCAAAATTTTCTCTCAATTTTTCTGGAAATTTCTTCAAACACAAACCATTTCCATTGCTTGATCCTGGTTCCTGAGGTATCATTGAGTGGATTTGCACGTGGAATCAAGAGATTTGGTGCAGTTTTGAAGCATGCTCGAAGCTTGGAAGCATTAATGGTGAATTCAAATTCTGGTGAAATCAAGAGCAATTTAACCTCGATCTATCTTCCAATCACTCATACAAGCATACTGGAGGAACATCGAAGCATCACAAGGCCTTGGATCCATCGAATTCCAGTTCTGCACTTCAAAGAGGTTTCAAATCGATTTCTCTAATTCTTAAAATGCTTATGCTATTGTTGTTGATCTTTTGATGCTGAGTATTCTGAGCTTTGAATCACAAATTTTCATGCAAAATTGAGTTAGATATGCTAGATTAAAGTTTCATGGTTGATTGTTCATTTGCTCGATTCTATGAATATATGATGATCCATGCCATTTCCATGCTTGATTCATGATCCTTGATGAAAGATCTACATGATGATATGTTTAATTGTGATTTCTGAGAAAATTGTTCTTGATGCCTTGCATTGTTCATGATGAACACGTTGAAGATGATGAAGTTCATCTCCAGGCCATGTTTTGATCTTTCAAAATACTTTTCCTGCGTTTTGCATGTGTTTGTGAAAAACTCGCTTCTGATTGGTCCATGCACATTGCCATGCTGTGTTCTGATTGGCTCGCCTCATGTTGACTATGCTTTGACTGCCAGCACATAAATGAAACAGCAGCGTTTCATTCAGTTGAACGCGCCACATTCAAATTGCATCTCGGTTCGATTCCCAGCGAAGGGAAAAATTCAAATGCCTTGCCATATTTTCCAACTTCCCTCCATTTGTTCCATGCTGGCTCTTCATACATTTTTTTATTTTTTCATCATCTTTAAAAATTCATATATAATTGAAAAATGCTCCAAAAATTATGAGGTTTTTTGCATTATGTTGCATTTTCTGTCTATTATTTTTTGATCATTTTTCCATAAATTGTGCTTGGCTGGATTTTATTTTGTGCTAGGGTTTGTGGACATGTGTCCATTTTGTACCTTTCCTTGCTTTATCATTTGTGAAATGCTGATCTTTAATCCAATGAATCTGAAAATTTGCATGACGAAACTAGACACTTTGCTTGACATTTTGGTGTTGATTTGGTATTTTTACCATTTATCATTTCTATTTTATAATCATGTTAAGATAGGTGTGACAATTTGTGTCACACCTTTGCTTGTTCATCTTATATGATATATTTGCCATGCCAAATGAATTCGAATTGTTCTGATTTTTTGCATGATGCATATTATGGCTGTTGTGAATGATCATGATTTTCTTGGAATTATTTGAATCCTTTCTGATTTAATTGAGATTTTTCGTTCTGGTTGATCACATTTGAGCTTTAAAATTGCTTTGAACTTCAAATGATCATGAAATGCTTTTGGTATATGATATTGATGTGAGACCTTTTGGATTGTTTTAAGATGTTTGAAGTTGATTCATGTTAATTTTCAGCTTCTGTTTTGAATTTTTTATCCATCTTTGACCCTAGGCTTTGACCTAGTGGTTTGCCTCTCATGTTTGAGCTTTGATTTCAGGTTGAACATTCAAGTTCCATAGTTGTTGATGCTCCATCAATTGAGCATTGTTGTTTGCCTTTGATTACTAATATTTGTGTGTTTTGTAGGTTGATGTTGACTCATTTGAGTTTGACCTTTGGCTTACACATTGTGAACCTTGTATGTTTGTCTAATATTAACTGTTGGTTGTTTGTCTGTATAGTTGTACTGATTTATTTGATGTTTCCACAGGTACATTAGTTGCTCAAGTTCACTTTGAACTTGCTTTTGCTTGGTTGCTTAACCACTTAGGTATAACCTCTCTTCTTCATGTAGTCTGGAAGACCTACTGTTATTGGTAGGCACCTGTCTGAAGTCCTCCTTAAGAGGCAATGCTTGTGATTGTTTATCTTTTGTGCCAAGCAGGAAAAGTCCTCTTATGAGGCAATTGGTAGATAAAAGAGATGTGTAATCCATCTCCTACTATTCAGTGTGTCATCCCCTTGCTCACATAACATGTTGATGCATTGTGGATATTAACCCAAGATCTTATAGAGTCAAATCACTTGTGGAGAAGAGTTCCAACTTTCTGAACTCCCACACATTCTATTATTCAAAGCTCTCCCTGACCAGGGATAAGAGCTATGAGGCACACTCCTCATCTCCATTTCATCTGCTTCACCCTAACTCTCAATGTTAGGGTTAAGAGCACAACCTACCCTATTCCAGTTGACTGTAAAGTCTAACCTTGTTTGAGCCTAATTGCTTGTATATGGTGTGTGCTAATTGACTTGTTTGGTTGCTTACTTGATTCATCTGTGCATATTTGCTTGAGTGTTCCTTTGTGCATTTATCATCATCATTTGTATATCATTTCATAAACTTTGCTTCATAGTATTTTGCTTTGACCATGGAGGAGGCAAGCATAAGACCATTGCTTGGCAGTTGTTCCTATGATATGGTGGGAGACTAGTATAATAAGTCCATTTATTGGCATTTGATATCCATGTTTGTTTTAGGAGATTGGTATAAATCCATTGATTGGTATCCGGTATCCGGTATTGTTTTGGGAGATTGGTATAAGTCCATTTATTGGCATCTGATATCCATGTTTGTTTTAGGAGATTGGTGTAAATCCATTGATTGGTATCCGGTATCCAGTTTGTTTGTGAGATTGGTGTAAGTCCATTGATTGGCATCCGGTATCCATTTTGCTTTGCTCATTTGCTTATTGCATTGTTGCCTATTCCAAAGGAATCACTTGAATCATCTACATATGATCTCAAGAGGTGAACCTCTAAGAAGTTTTACACTCCCTCACCCACCCACCTTTTGTTTCTTTAAACCTCCATTTGCATGTTAATCCAAACTTGAAAAATATTGTGCAAAGATTCTCATCTCTTTTCAAATTAGAAACCTAGGCTTTAGGCCTTTGATTTTTCAAACTTCATTTTCATAATACTTCTTTGAATTGAATTCTAATCATACTTTGACCATCTTTTGTGAATAAATTCTAATTGGTTAATCCAACTCATTCAATTGTTTTGTGGCTTTGTCCATTCTTGACAAGTTTTCATACATTAGCCATAGGTTTGATTTATCCTAGTTGGTTGATGTTAATCTCACCTTTTGTCCTTAGTGATTGAATTGTAAGACTTCCTTGCTTATTATATGGTTAACCCCTCACTAGCAAGTTGAAGCTTTTCTCACATGGTGGACTTGTTGTTTGTATAAGGTTGAGTTTTCTCCCGTGGATAACGAAAGACCTTAGGGCTTTTGTTTTAAAATGAATCCACTCATATTTTGGAAATCTTTTAGCCGAACTATGGCGTTTTGATCCTTACCTTTCATGGAAGGTACGTAGGCAACAGGTTCATCCGTTCAAACACAAAAACAATAAAAAGTGTATATTCTTTTCTCATCTCTTCCATCCATGTTTGCACAATAAATATTTCATAAACAAATAACATTTCGTACAACAAGTGTGAAAAGGGCTCCCTAGGAGTACCTAGGACGTTTTGGGTGCCTAACACCTTCCCATTGCGTAATTTACCCCTTACCCAGATCTCTGATCTTTTCATTAGTTTTCTATGTGTAAAACTTCTTAGGCTTTTGTTCGCTTTTTAGCCATTCCTTTGGATAAATAAAAGTGCGGTGGTGACTCGATTCTTTGTATGCTTTGCTTTTGATTTAACCAATAAATCATAAAGTGACGAATACACCGCTACAATATGGTATGAATGTAAAAGTGAATTCTCTGTGGGGAAATGTTGCCACAAAGGAAAAGAAACCAGAGAGACCGAATATCCACAGAAGCATGATGCATTCCATAAGGAAAACTCACTGCGGAGACTGAGACTCTGAGGGGATAGAAAGGGTATGCGTAGGCCAGGCTACGACTTACAACTGCTGGGAGACTGAAGGAATTCCATAAACATGGAAAGACCCAGCCGGGGGAAACAAAAACATCTACTGGGGATATGAGTAGATCAGGATAAAACTGACGTACTTGAATCATGCAGGAAAAGTGATTTCACTAAGGAAATGCGCACTCAACTCAATTGGAGAAGAAATAAACTTCAATACGGGAGGAGCAGATATCTATTATCCACTACCTTTTACTGGGTAGGGAAATAATAAAGATCTGACAGAGAGGACATCCGTCATCGATTAAGATGAACATATTAAGGATGACTCGCTAGGAATCGCCAGGAGGGAGTATTCATTACCGGTTACTGGGTAAGAATAGCCTTGTTGGGGAAAACTGCAGGAATAGGATTTATAACTACCAGTTACTAGGAAGAAGACCAAAGATGAGGGTATTCGTCACCAGTAAAGGTAAACATATCAAGGATAGACTCAAAAGGAAAGAAAATCCGTCATCGGTTAAGATGAACATATCAAGGATAGACTTGCCTGGTGTCATACCCCAAATTTGTCCCTACCCCGATACAATTCTCATCTGATCCATGGCCATACTGCACATGCATGCATTCGTTATTTCGTCATCACAATTTCATTGAACTTTCATAACCAAACACATATTACACAGACTCAAGGCATGGTGTTTACACCCGGGGAAAACTGGGGTTGTCCGGTTAAAGTTCTGGAGAAAAAAACCAACAAAATAAGGGAAAAATCTTCTTGAGCACAAGGTCACCTTCTCTGAATACACGAGGTCTAACCTTCTTATCAAAAGCTTTCTTCATCCTCTGCTGATATAACTGACCAAGACACATGGCAGTCAATCTGTTCTCCTCGATTAAATTCAACTGATCATACATGGCTTGACACCATTCAGGCTCAGTCAACTTGGGTTCCATGAGCACACGTAATGAAGGAATCTCAACCTCTACGGGGAGCACTGCTTCCATACCATATACAGGATAAAAAGGGGTTTCCCCTGTTGAAGTGCGGATGGATATACGATACCCGTGCAAAGCAAATGGGAGCATCTCATGCCAATCCTTATATGTCACAACCATCTTCTGAATAATCTTCTTGATGTTCTTGTTTGTAGCTTCAACAACCCCATTCATCTTAGGTCTGTAGGGAGAAGAATTATGATGTGCAATCTTGAAGTCTTTACAAAGAGCTTCCACCATATTATTATTCAAGTTCGATCCATTATCAGTAATGATCTTACTTGGCATACCATAACGGAATATAATATGATTCTTGATAAACCTTACAACAACTTGCTTGGTTACATTCGCATACGATGCCGCTTCAACCCATTTTGTGAAGTAGTCAATTTCCACCAAAATGAAACGATGTTCGTTCGAAGCTTTGGGCTCAATCATGCCAATCATATTGATTCCCCACATGGAGAAGGGCCATGGAGAGGAAATGAAATTCAACAGTGTCGGAGGAACATGAATCTTATTCGTATATACTTGACACTTGTGGCATTTCTTCACAAACTTGCAACAGTCAGATTCCATTGTCAGCCAATAGTAACCTGCTCGCAACATCTTTGCCATCGCATGTCCATTGGAATGAGTAACAAAGGAGCCTTCATGGACTTCAGTCATCAACAGGTCTACTTCGTGTCTATCCATGCATCTGAGCAAAACCATATCGAAGTTTGTCTTATACAACACATCACCATTCAGGTAGAAATTGCCGGCTAATCTTCTCAAAGTCTTCTTATCTTTCAAAGATGCCCAAACGGGTAAATCTAACTTTGGAGGAAACACTTGATGTCATAATACCACGACTTCTCGTCTTTGATCTCTTCAACAACAAACACATGAGCCGTCCTATCAAGACGCATCACGGTCAAATTTAGAACCTCATTCCAATAGTTCACTATAATCATTGATGCCAATGTTGCAAGAGCATCTACCATCCGGTTTTCATCTTGAGGGATATGGTGAAACTCAACCTTTGTAAAAAAAGTTGAAATCCTCCTCGCATAATCTCTATATGGTATCAAACCGGGTTGATTCATCTCCTATTCACCTTTGATTTGATTCACAGCCAAAGCTGAATCTCCAAAGACATCTAAATGCTTGATTTTAAGATCATTGGCCTCTTCGAGCCCCATAATGTAAGCTAAATATTCTACCATATTGTTTGTACACTTGAAAGTCAATCTAGCTGTAAATAGAAAATACGTGCCTTGAGGAGTAATAATCATCGCACCTAATGCCATTACCATATTGATTAACAGCTCCATCAAATACCATGCCCCAACGGGAACCATGTTATGGCCCTTCTTCAAGCAATGGTTCATCACAATCTTTCACTTTCAAGTATTAGGTCTCTTCATTAGAAAAATCATATTGCACTGACTAGTAATCTTCAATCGGTTGATGAGCTAAATGGTCAACCAAGACACTACCTTTGATTGCTTTTTGAGATTGATATTCAATATCATACTCTGATAACAACATCTGCCAACGGGCAATTCTCCCAGTTAAAGCAGGCTTCTCAAATATATACTTGATTGGATCCATTTTGGATATCAACCAAGTGGTATGATTCAACATATATTGACGCAGACGCTTAGCACCCCAAGCCAATGCACAACAAGTCTTCTCTAACATAGAATACCGAGTCTCACAGTCAGTGAACTTTTTACTGAGGTAGTAAATTGCAAATTCTTTCTTTCTAGTCTTATCTTGCTGACCAAGAATACAACCCATACTATCTTCAAGCACAGTCAAATACATAATCAACAGTTTTCCTTCAACAGGTGAAGACAGAACCGGAGGTTCAAGTAGATACTCTTTGATACTATTAAAAGCTTTTTAGCAGTCTTCGGTTCAATCACAAGACTGATCTTTCCGAAGAAGCTTGAATATAGGCGCACATGTGGCAGTCATTTGTGAAATGAATCTTGATATATGATTCAAGCGGCCGAGAAAACCTCTGACTTGCTTCTCAGTTTTGGGCGCAGGCATCTCTTGTATTACTTTGACCTTGGCGGGATCAACTTCAAAACCCTTCTCGCTGACGATAAAGCCCAACAACTTACCAGAATGAACACCAAAAGTACACTTATTGGGATTCAAGCGGAGTTTATACCTCCTCAAATGCTGAAAAACCTTCAACAAATGCTCAACATGTTCCTCTTCATCAATTGATTTGGCAATCATATCATCAACATAGACTTTAATCTCTTTATGCATCGTATCATAAAAAAGAGTAGGCATTGCTCTTTGGTAAGTTGCACCAGCATTCTTCAAACCGAAAGGCATCACTCTATAATTGAATGTTCCCCAAGGTGTAATGAATGTGGTCTTCTCCATATCTTCGGGTTTCATCTTGATCTGATTATATATGGAAAATCCGTCCATAAACGAAAAGACTTTGAATTTAACAGTATTATCTACCAACATGTCAATGTGTGGTAAAGGGAAATCATCTTTCGGACTAGCTTTATTCAAATCTCGGTAATCAACATACATGCGGACTTTTCCATCTTTCTTCGGCACATGCACAATATTGGCTACCCATTGCAGATACTCAACGGTCATAAGGAAACCATCATCAATCTACTTTTGCACTTCTTCTTTAATCTTCACTGCCATATCAAGATGCGTTCTTCTCAACTTCTGCTTGACTGGAGGGCATTCTGGCTTCAACGACAACCTATGCTCCACTATCTCAGAATCCAAACCAGGCATGTCTTAATAGGACCAAGCAAACACATATGAATATTCTCGAAGAAGATCAATCAACACCTTCTTTACGTCTGGGCATAATCAGGACCCAATCTTGACTTCCTTCACATCATCTTCGGAACCCAAGTTGACTAACTCAATCTGCTCTTCGAATGGCTGAATGGATTTTCCTTCATGCTCAAGAAGACGAGACAATTCATCACTCACTTCTTCATCACTTTCCTCCTCAGCCTCAAACACAAGGAATTTAAAATTTGAAGAAGGAGAAGGATCATTGTATTCAATGTGGTTAGAAACCAACCTGCATAATGATTTGATATTTTGATTTTAGAGAAGTGAATTTGTGACCAAATATTATGCAGATGGATAATTATATTATTTATTTACGTTTTTTGTGATTACCATTTTCAGAATAAAGCAAAAAGTAAAACAAACATCATAGATGTGGATGAATAGAATTAATTTTATTGATGATCAAATTTTAAATGCCCAAGAATGTTCACTTCTCCCTTAGGCATAAGAGAAGGAGTTTTAAAACAAATAAAAGCAATTACTTAGATCGATGCAAAATAACAGGAATATCAACAACAGTCCAAATGTTGCAAGCCTTTCCATGCGTCACAAAATTGGTGCAGTCTTTCTCTTCGTCATCCCCTAGCACATCAGCTAAGTGTTGTTCATTGTCATGAATGAACCCTCCGCTACGGAAGCTAAGTTTCATATCCTCTGATCTAGCAGTTGATGAACGTGGCTAAAAACCCAGACCGGTTCTGTTCTTATTGTCAGAGACCTCTACCATGTGCCCCCATTGATCTACATTACCTTTTTCAACAATCTTCCTTGCATCTTTCCATGAGGACATAGGTTCCCCAACTCTCTTTTCAACAGCAATAGATAAGGCTTGGGATGCAGTTCTAACCTCATCCTCAGTTTCAACATAAGAGAAAGATAACAGATGGCTAACCAACAACGCCTTTTCCCCACCAACAATGACTAATTTCCCATTCCTGATGAATTTGAGTTTTTGATGCAATGTGGAGGTAACAACTCCTGCCTCATGAATCCATGGCCTTCCCAACAGACAACTGTAGGTCGAGTGGATATCCATTACTTGAAAAGTAATCTGGAAGTCACTCGTACCTATCTTCACCTGAAGGTCCACTTCACCAATCACTGTTTTGCGTGAACCGTCAAAAGCTTTGACGATTACACCACTATACCTCATAGGCGCTCCTTGATATGACATCTTTGATAATTTTGACTTCGGCGACACATTCAAAGAAGATCCGGTGTCAACAAGAACATTGGATAAAGCGTCATCTTTGCAATTCATGGAGATATGGAAAGCCAAATTGTGATTCCTACCCTCCTCAGGGAGTTCCTCATCACAGAAGCTGAGATTATTACAGGAAGTGGTGTTAGCTACGATATGATCAAACTGATCCACCGTAACATCATGTTCCACGAACGCTTACTCTAGAACTCTTTGCAGTGCTTCTCTGTGCGCTTCTGAATTCATAAGCAGAGACAGTACTGAAATCTTTGAGGGGGTTTGGAGCAGCTACTCCACCATATTAAACTCACTTTTCTTTATCAGCCTAAGTACCTCATCATCATCATTAGTTTTCAAATTGTTGGATTTACCAGACTGACACTTTGAACCACTAACTGGATCTATTGCAGGCACTTCCACTTTCTTTCCAACTGTTGAATCTTCTACATCTTTTGGGAACACCGACGCAAACACTCGACTGCTACAGGCCACCTTAGTAACATCAACAATGCTCACGACAGAACTGGTCGTAGGTAATGGAACCTCTTGACCATCTTTCAACATAATTGCATTATATTGATAAGGAACAACCTTATCGGATGCATACGGGAATGGACCCGCCAACCGTATGACCAACGGTGATACCGATCTTTGACTGATATTGTTACTGTTGTTGCTATCATATTGAATCACCACTCACTCGGGATTCTTAAACACTGGAACAATCACATTCACATCGTTATCTACATGACGGGATTGAACAATATGAATCATACCTTCATCCATCAACCGCTGGATGTCCATTTTCACAATATCACAACCTCTTGAATTAACACTACAAATAGCACAACCATCATGGTCATGCTCACAATCGCTAACCAAGAAAATATCCTTGTGAATCCTCACCAAGGGCCTTCGAATGAAGGATACATCGAATACCTTGAACTCCCCTGGAAAACCGTCCACCATATTAACAGATGAATTTCCATGGGCAGGAAGTGGGTTAGCTTTCACATTAGGTGTGTGGTCCTCAAATGACACCATTCCACTTTCACTAGCTTCTAAACTTCATATTTAAGTGGATAGCAGTTCTTAATGTCATGTCCGGGTGCCCCTTGATGAAAATCACAGCGGAGGTCAGGCTTGTACCATCATGGAAGTGGTTCAGGAATTTGTGGCAGATTTCTCGGTTGTAGCAGGTTCTTGAGAACCAACGATGGATAAAGCTCTGCATATGTCATAGGGATTAGGTCGAAAAATACCTTCTTCCTCTCAAAAGTTTGTTGCTGGTGATTGTTGGTATTGTTATTGTTGTAGGTGTTTGTTCGTTGTTGTGCCTGTTGTTGTTGATGTTGTTGTTGTTAAATTGGTGTTGATTGATTTGCTGAGAAAATGGGAATTACTGAAGATACTTGATGATGGTGTTGATGGGATGGTTGACTTCTTTTAATTTGAGGCCTCCTCTGCCTCCCACTGGAAATTGCGTTGGTTTCACTGTCCTTCTTCTTACTGAAACTGCTGCCATATCTTTTGTTGGACGATACCTCCTCCTTTGACAACCGTCCTTCTCAAACACCTTCTTCTAGCCTCATCCCCATGTTTACCATCTCGGTAATATCACTGGGGGCACTGGCGATCATCTTCTCATAATAAAATGAGCTAAGGGTCTTCAGAAAAATCTTAGTCATCTCCTTTTCCTCTAAAGGAGGGTTGATCTGAGCAACAAGTTCTCGCCACCTCCGCGCATACTCCTTAAACGTTTCCTTGTCCTTCTGAGACAATGATCTCAACTGATCTCGTTCCGGAGCCATATCAACATTGTACTTGTACTGTTTAAAAAATTCTTCACCCAAATCATTGAAAGTGCGGATGCTTGCACTATCCAACCCCATATACCATCTTAGCGCAACACCGGTTAGACTGTCTTGAAAGTAGTGGATTAACAGCTGATCATTGTCTGTTTGGGTAGACATCTTACGGGCATACATCACCAAATGAATGAGCGGACATGTGTTCCCTTTGTATTTTTTCAAAGTCAGGCACTTTGAATTTCACTGAAATCTTAACATTTGGAACCAAACAAAGCTCCACAACACTCTTTGCAAACAGATCCTTACCCCTCAAAGTTTTCAACTCCTTACGCAGCTCAAGGAATTGGTCCTTCATCTCGTCCATCTTCTCATACACATCAGGGCCCTCAGACGGCTCAGAATGATAGATGGTGTCTTCCACACGGGGAAGAGTATGCACAATTGGTGGCGGCACAGACATGATCGGGCTAGATTCCAGCATAGAAGCAAAAGTAGGCATAAAACCTTCAGGCATGAAGTTTGGCGGTATTCCCCACGGGAATCATGCAGGCATAGTAGGCGCGAAATGAGCGGCACAGCAAGCATGGTAGAGGTAGCCACCTCTGAAATAACAGTCCTCTGAAGAGGAAGAGTTGCGGGTGTTGGAGAGGACTGGTTCTACGCGGCTAGAATTGACTCCATCATGGCAGTCAGGAAGGCGATCTCCTCTTTCAGGTCTCTATTCTCTTGATTAAGATTTTCCATAATTCTGGAGTGATTGACGCGAGTATTGTATCGATGAGTCAGCTTGGCTGAAGCACAGAAGAAATACCAATGAGACATCTGGCGAAAGAGAAACCTGCTTATGCAAATGATGCATGAAATGCAATGCTTGTTTATTTTTATTTTCAAGGAACTTACTATATATATATATATATATATATATATATATATATATATATATATATATATATATATATATATATATATATATATATATATATATATATATATATATATATATATATATATATATATATATATATATATATATATATAGCAACAATTGCAACAATTTGATATGACCATAAAAAATCTTTTTTTATTTATATAATTGGAAGGATTACACTGAGTACAATTTCAGAAACCAAATGAAAAAATACAAGAGAAAAGGAGA
The DNA here is from genome assembly GCF_024323335.1 of Lathyrus oleraceus. Classification (NCBI taxonomy): domain Eukaryota; kingdom Viridiplantae; phylum Streptophyta; class Magnoliopsida; order Fabales; family Fabaceae; genus Lathyrus; species Lathyrus oleraceus. Next base: position 207,731,140 of record NC_066583.1, read on the forward strand.
CTAGTCATCCTAAGGATCCCTAACAACAACGTCAGAAGATGTGGTTGTAGGTGCGTACTTCCTTCGAATGCGTCGAATCTCGGTCTCATAAGAAGCCTTCATATGAGTCTTCTCGAGGACAAGCTGATCAACAATCTTCTTCCAAGCAACGGAAGGCTGAGGCATGCTAGAAGATGAAACCTCTGGCTCTCTCTGTCTCTTTGTCACTCGGTCTTCAAGTAGCTTAATAAGTGCTTCTTTGTACTTAGACTCCAACTGCAACTCCTCAAGCTTTTTGCTCAAAGCATGGAAACACTCTTCCCACATATCATTCTCTCGCTTCATCTTGACGAGTGCGTCTTCCAACTCCTCTACATCTTGGTTAGGGAGAGTTAATGGCTCAACCACAACCACAAACATAGGTCTCTCACAAGGATAAGGCATCTTCAACTCCAAATCTCTCTTCTTCACCCAAAGAGTGTAACCTTCCAAAGCTACACAATTGCACGAACGAAGCTCGGAGCTTCCTTTCCTATGCACATTATGTCAAGCATGCACCCTCTTCTACTTCATATGTTAGGGATCTTTACCCTCTTGATAAAAAAGACCTTCTAACAAAGTGTTATTAGGTTTGTATCTCAAGGGGAACCCAAGTTGACGATGAGCCAAAGCAGGGTTGTAGTTAATTCCTCCTTGTGTACCAAAGAGAGGCACATTAGAGAATTCACCACCACAATCAATAATCTCCAAACTGCTCAAAGAAGGATCATACCAAACTATATCATCATTAGTGAGAGACATAAGTCTCTGAGACCACTGTAGACATTGTTTGTTCAACACAAAAGCAGGTGTCTGAGGCAAGTGCGAAATAAACCACTTGTACAGAAGAGGAATGCAACAGACAATCGTTCCACCACCTTTAGAATTCCTTAGATGCAAAGAGAAGTACATATCACCTAACAAAGTAGGCACAAGATTCCCAATCAAGAAGATTCTAATGGCATTAACATCAATAAAACCATCAATGTTAGGGAACAAAGCTAATCTATAGATGAGCAACACAAACATAGCTTCAAAAGCATCCACACTACTGGCTTGAGCAAAGGTAGTAGCTTATTATAACACCTCAAAATTTTCCCTCCTCTCTTGGGACTAGCTTAGCATCTTGCATCTCATTTTTAGGACATTAGTCATTGCATATTGCATATCATGTGGAAACAATAAGCAAGTCATCCTCCTAAGTCTTGCTCAGAAGATAAAGAGGTTAAGAGATTCAAGCCTGAGGGTCCTATTGAATTGATCACTAGCCATCTGAGGGTTTGTGCTTCAATTAGGGTTCTTGGTTCCTCAAGGAGGTTGAGTATTATCTTGGTTGAAATGGTACATCGCCATCATCATCATGGTTCATTGTGCTTGATCATGTGCCTTGGGATTAGGGTGTTGACCTCTGGTCAACCCTAATCAGTTGCATTATGCCAGTCAGGGTTTCTTCAAGGAGATGAGGTCTTTAATGATATGGAGATCATCATGTGGTTTTATTGAGCTTGTATAAGCTAGGGTTTTATTTTGGAGCCATTCCATCAAGAGATTGAGGCTCAAATTCATCTGTGCATGACCAAGTCATCTATCAACTACAAAAGTCAACCACAAGTCAACTGTTGGATTTGGAGGTGGGAAGTGGTTAGAAATACTTCATTCATGTTCAAACAATTCTCATTTGATATTTCAAACATCAACATTGAAGAAAATAAAGTCAGGACAAAACTTTCCAAAAATAGAAAGTGACTTGTAATTTGAAGTTGCCAAAAATGGAAAGGTTTTCAACTCAAGATTACATCATCAACAAAGCTTCAAATGAAATTTGTTTGAACATGAAAGTTGTAGATCTGTCTCTCCTATTTCCAAAAAGTCCAAGATCATCAATTTCTCATGTGTGGTTAAGGAGATGTGATCAAAACTTGACAAAGGATGCATGGAACTTCAAATGGGCATAACTTTCGAACCACAAGGCCAATTTGGGTTGCTCTTTTTGCACAATGATCCTTGTAACATGTATTTTCCAAGCATACAATCATTTGGCATGAAATTTCATTTGCATGGCATTGGTTCAATCATGAATATTTTTGTGGAAAATTGCATAATTTCATTTTGGTTGAATACATGCATGCCAAAACCATTCCAAACCTTGCATGGGAAGTTTTTAAGTGAAATTTGACCAAGAGAGGGTACTGTTCACGTGGCCAAGCTTGCATGAGGGTGCATGAGCATGGAAATTCCAATTTTGCCAAAACACCTCATAACTGCTAATTACATTTACCATTTGGCTTAAGCTTAATTAAACATGATTAATGAAGCATATATAACACAAATCATAACAGAATTCATCACATTTCCCAATTCTAGATCTAGAATTCTAAAAGTCTCTCAAAATTCTCTCTCATTTTTTCTCCAAATTTCTTCACATCTCTTGCATTTTTTTGGATCTATTCATCATTCTTAGGCATTTGTGAGCAAGATTGAAGCTAGAACCAAGAGGATTTGTGCAGTTTGAAGCTCATTCAAAGCTATGGAAGCATTAATTGTGGAATCAAGTTCTGTTGAAAGCAAGCGTAATTAAGCCTCAATCTCCATTCCAAACACTTGTATAAGCATTCAAGAGGATCATTGGAGCTTTGCACAGCCTGAATCAAGCAAATTCCAAAGCTGCACTTCAAGAGGTCACTTTTTCGACTTCCTTAATTCTTGAAATTGTTGTATGAATGTTGTAGATCTCTTAATGATGATGATTCTGCACTTTGAATCGAGCGATTTCGTGCATAATTGAGTGAGATCCATGCGTTTAAAGTTTTAGTGATGAAACTTAAATCCTTCGATTCATGCATGTTGTGTTGTTTCTTGTTAAATTAATGGTGGATTCTTGTTATACTTTGAAAGATCTACCTATTCATGTATTCAATTGCAAAATCTGAGAAAATTGTTCATCATGCTCATGTTGATTACTGTTCATCGCGTGCGTGTATTCTGGAGAAGATGAAGTTGGACTTTAGGCAACGGTTTTGTGTGATTCTAAAGCGTGGTCTTAGGGCGCGCTAGGGCTGCCTCCTGATTGGCTGCATGGGATTCCCATGCAGCGCGCTTTTTTTAATTTAAAAAGCTACGCGGTTCGAACCATGTTCATGTATATTTTCCATTGCTTCATTCTTTATTCCATGCCATGTTCATGTATATACTCCACATGCTTTTTTTAATTTTTCATGATATTAAAAAATTCATAAGTGATTGAATAATGGTCCAAAAAATACCAGGATTTTTGCATTGTGTCACATTTTTTGTCTAGTTTTTTATGAATAATATTTTGCAAATTGTGCTTGGCTGGTTTGTTTTTTGCCCTAGGGTTTGTGTACATGTATCATGTTTTGACCTTGCCTTTCTAAAACATTTGTGAAATGCTCAATTCTTATCCAATGCTCATGAAATTTTACATGATGAAACTAGACATCTTGCTGGACATTTTGGTGTTGAGTTTGCATTTTTATCAATTTCCATTGCTGAGTTATGACTTTTCTAAGTTAGGTGTGACAATTTGTGTCACACCTTTGCTGGTCCAACCTGATTAATGAAATTGCCATGCCAAATGAATTCCAAATGTTCTGATTTTTTGTATGGTGCTGAATATGAATGTTGTGAATGCTCATGACTTTTTGTGGAATTTTTGGATTGATTTCTGATTTGATTGAGATTTTTCATTCTGGATGATCATTTGTGAACTTTTGAATGGCATTGATTTTCGTTTGTTTGTGAAATGCTGGTTGTTTATCCAATGGATGTGAAATTTTGCACATTGTTTCTAGACATGTTAGAGGTTGTTTTGGCTTTGGTTTGGGGTTTTTATCAATTACAATTTATGTTTTAGGCTTGTGCTAAGTTGATGTATCAAGTTGTGTCACATTTGAGCTTGTTTATGTTTGCCTTGCCTTATACAATTTGATTACCATGCCTAATCATGTCCAAATGCTCTAATTTTTTGTGTGATGATCATGTTGTATGTTCTGTTTACCCATGAATTTTGCCAAAATTAATTGAATCATTTTTGATTTATTGTGCATTTGTTCATTCTGTTGTCTCAATGTGGTTACAATGTGTATACCTTGCCATATTTGGTTCATGAAATGAAATTGGTGAATGATATTGATGTGGAATTTTTTGGATTATATTCTTAATTGATTGAAGTTGATTCATGTCAATTTTCATGTTCTGTTTTGAATTTTTTCTCTCTCTTTGACCCTAGGCCTTGACCTAGTGGTTTGTCTCATCTTTGAGCTTTGATTTCAGGTTGAACATCCGGGTTATATGGTTCATGATGCAACCTCACTTGAGCATTTGATGCTTGCTTTTGGCTACTAACCTTGTGTGTTTTGTAGGTTTGTTAACTAATTTGAGTTTGACTTGTTGGCTTATGCCTTTGCTCATTGGGTTTGACTGTTGATATTCATGTTATCTATTTGTCTGTACAGTTGAACTGACTTGTGTGATGTTTCAACAGGTACATAAGTTGCTTAAGTTCAATTTGAACTTGCTTTTGCTTGGTTGCTTAACCACATAGGTATAACTTTCTGACTTCATGTAGTTTGGAAGACCTGTCCTGTTACTTGGGCAGGCACTTGTCTGAAGTCCTCCTTAAGAGGCAATGCTTGTGAATGTTTATCTTTGTGCCAAGCATGAAAAGTCCTTTGATAAGGCAATTGGCAGATAAAAGAGATGTGTAATCCATCTCTTGCTATTCAGTGTGTCATCCACTTTGCTCACACTCCTTGTGTTGATGCATTGTGGATATTAACCCAAGATCTTTGTTGAGTCAGTCATATGTGGAGAAGAGTTCCAACTTTCTGAACTCCCACACTTTCATTTGTCTGAAGCTCTCCCAGGCCAGGGATAAGAGCTGTGAGGTCTTACCCTCACTTCGCATTTCATCTGCTTCACCCTAACTCTCAATGTTAGGGTTAAGAGCTAACTACACCCGATTCCAGTTGGCTTGTGTTTCACAGCCTAACCTTGTGTGAGCCCACTTTGTTTGTATATAGTGTGTGCTAATTGTGTGTATGTTTGCTTTGCTTGTGCTGTTTAGGATAGCTTGCTGCCTGTGCAAGTTAGATAGAAACCTCAACCTAGGACCATGGTGGATTACATGATAACTATTAGGCTCGAGTCAGTCTCCGTTTTAGTTCGTCATTTCCCAGTCTCTGGTGAGGAGAAGTTTCTCCCCTGTTAAGGGGAACTACGTTGCCCTGATCCTCATACCAGATGAGGTACGTAGGCAGGAGATCGTACGAGATCTCTCCGGGCACCCTTTTCTTTTTTTTTTGTGTGTTTGACAGCTATTAGGTCCGAGTTCCCGACTCCCTGTTAGCTTGTTTGTTCACCCTTTTCTTTTTTTGTGTGTGTTTGATAGCTATTAGGTCCGAGTTCCCGACTCCCTATTAGCTTGTTTGTTCACCCTTTTCCTTTTTTGCGTGTGTTTTGCTTGACAGCTATTAGGTCCGAGTTCCCGACTCCCTTCTAGTCTGTGTGTTCACCCTTTTTCTTTTTGAGTGTGTTTGCTTGACAGCTAGCAGGATCGAGTTCCAGACTCCCTGTTAGCTTGTTTGCTCAACTTCTTTGTTGATTTTGACGACTCAGCGTCCGGTTAACCTCTTGTTTTCTTGGAGTCTGACGTAAGTCCAGCGATTGGCAGTTGGTTTCCTGTGTGTGTTTGTTGGTTCGGAGTCTGATGTAAGTCCAGTGATTGGCATTCGGTTTCCATGTTTGCCTGTTTGTGTGGAGTCTGACATAAGTCCAGCGATTGGCAGCCGGTTTCCTGTTTGTGTTTTGTTTGGCATGCGTGAGCCGAACTACGGTAGCTCTGATTCTCATTCCAGATGAGATACGTAGGCATAGGATGCGATATCCTAGCGAACCCTTCCCTCTCTTCTTCCACCTGTGTTGTTTCCAGTGTGTGTGTGCATTCTTTTGAGCAGTGTTTAGCAACCTTTCTTCTATTCTTTCTGAGCGTGGATCCCGTCGAGTACGACGGATGCGTAGGGGTGCTAATACCTTCCCTTCGCATAACCGACTCCCGATCCCATCTCTCTTTGGTCGCGAGACCATGTCTTTTCCAGGTTTACTTCGAGCGTTTCCTTTCCCTCTTTTGGGATAAATAACGCACGGTGGCGGCTCTGTTTGTTTTGTTTTTACCCGCCGGTTGTTTTTCGCGGATGCGTCAGCTGGCGACTCTGCTGGGGACAAGAGAAGTTGACCTCTCGCTGGTCCATCTTCCCTAATGGAGTCTCTCCTAGCGCTCTCTAGGATAGTTTAGGTTGCTTGTGCTGCTCTATTTATTGCATTTATGATTATTGTGTTGTATATATATTTGCATATATGTTTGAATGCATCATACTATCATTGTGTTGTCTCCTATACAGGTTGGTTTCTCTGATGTGGGGTGGGTGTTCTGAGTGGGGCTAAAACCCAGGCCCGAGTATACACCTAGGATTAGTGTGGTCTCACATTCCTCACATGTTGGGTTGACATGATTGTTGTGACGTGACATACCACAAGTCGGACGAGGTTCTTCTGAGAGGGCTCTTCCTTGTGGAGTTTCCACTATGGTTGAGTTTTATCTCTTTTGAGCCGTTGACTTCGGTGACCGTTCTTTCCCGGATCTTTGGTTTAGACGATCTTAAGAGAGCTGCAACGGCACACCCGAAAGGGCAAACCCGTTGAGTATCTTTGCCCGATTGTCGAGACCATCATCCGCCTTAGGATGACCTGATTAGAATTCACCTGTGAGGGGAGGGTTTGATTCTTACAGATGCATGTTCTGATGGTGACTAATGGTTCAGCTGTTGATCAGAGTCCTATTTATAAGTCAGATTTATGGATTTATTTCTGAGACGCCGGAGTTCTGTCCGCGGTATTTATCAAGTGGGGATCCGTTTATTTCAGGATTCCCTGGGTTGATTCAGAGATTGTTGTGGATATTAGTTCAGTGATTTCTCTGGTGATGATGGTGATATATTCTTCAGTTCCGTTTATTTCGGAACCCCGAGTTGGACTTAGGGTTACTCAGTTCCTCAGATGGTTGTGATCAGTTCAGAGGCCGTAACTCAGTGCAGTGGATGGCCAGATGACTTGGAGGATGACACAGTGCATTGCATTCACGCATCTGCATCATTACCATTTTGCATTCATCGGCATCTAACTCATGTCTATCTATACTCAGGGTACATTCTCGATTGAGATTCTGGTTGAGAGACATCCTGATGTCAGAATATTATTGTCGAATTTTTTATCCGTCTCGATGAAGCCAGAATCAAAGGAAAGAGTGTTCCTCATACGGATTGACATTGCATTCATGTGTGATTCATAATAACTTGTCTTCTATTTTGCAGGTGTCAGTTTCTAACGTGTTTGGGTTTACTCAGGAATCATTGCCCGCGCACGCCGAATCATTCCCCTGCACGTAGCTCGTAAGCACAGATACCCTACCAGGCGCAACAGATCCAAACTAATGGATACATCCAACGCAGACATTCTCGAGCTGAAAGAGAAGATGGGAGAGCTGATCAATGTCATGCAAGAGTTCGCCTTGGGGCAAAAAGCAATTGCCGAGAAGGTGGGGAGGATTGAAGACTGGCTGAAGAAGGGGAAAATACAAGGAAACACTTTGTCGTCTGGATCGAAGAAATCCTTTGGTAATGGTCAGCATAAGAAGGAGGATGGCGCGAGTGCTGTGTATGCCCAGAGAGGATACGGTGGGGATCATTACTACCAGCACACTGCTGCGGTAACCACCCCTGCTGGTAATCAATCTGTACCACGGCAGCATCAGTTCCCTCAACAGAGAACACAGAGAGTTGGGTACCAGTTGAGAGGAAAGGGGACTGATCGTCAGTTTGATAAGCCACCCATGACGTATGCTCTTCTGTTGAAGAAGTTGAAAGATCTCGGAATGGTACAATTGAGGACATTAGCTCCATCGAGATCAGATCAGAGGCCTCCTAATTATGATGAGAACGCCAAGTGTGAATTCCATTCTGGTGCATCTTGACATAACATTGAGGGTTGTAGAGCCTTTAAGCATGCTGTCCAAGACCTGGTGGATTCCAAGGCCCTCAATTTTACACTATCACTGAATGTTGATGCTAATCCCATGCCGGCGCATGGTCGGGTGATGGTGGGTATAATCGCTGAAAATTTAGATCGCGTCTGTGCGGTGGGTGAAGAGAATGACAATGACTGTGAACTTGACTCGTAGATAAAACCGTGCATACCAGGGATGGAAGTCCAGAACTGGAAGGCCTAAAAGATCATCACTGTCACTCATCCTGAAGAGTAATGTTTCTATTTTTCAATTCTGTTTGCATGAAAGCCATACGTTTTGCCCGAAACGTAATGGTCCATTGTAAGGGCCACCTCATGTGTTTCATTATGCAACATTTTGCATCATTAATAAATGGATGTTTTTCACATTAAAAGCGGTGTTCCCTGTTTTTCATTTATTTTTGCAGTTTTAAAAAAACAAATAAAAATGGCAATGTTTGTTTTCATTTTTTCCTTTTTTTGATTTGTCTCGTTCCGACTTCGAAAAATAATTCTCCGGATCTCATTGATAACAATTCGGTTACACCTCTGTATGACTTCGACAATCCGATATATCATGCCGAAGAAGAAGGCGAAGAAGATTGTGATCTGCTGGAAGATTAGCCAGGTTGTTGAAACAAGAGGAGAAGGTGATTCAGCCGCACGTGAAGCGAGTTGAGATCGTTAATCCAGGCACCGAGAAGGTCAGGAAGGAAGTAAAAGTTGGTTCCGCCTTAGAGGCGAGTGTCAAGAGTAGAGGTGATGCCATTCAGTCTCAAGAACGTCGGTGCCACGTATCAGAGTGACTTTGTTTCATGATATGATTCATCGTGGAATCAAATGCTATGTTGATGACATGATAGCAAAATCCCAAACAGAAGAGGGGCATCTGGTGGATCTGGCCAAGTTGGTCGACCGGTTGAGACAATTCAAACTGAGGTTGAATTCAAATAAGGGCACTTTCAGAGTGCGGTCCGGTAAGCTGCTCGGGTTCATTGTAAGAGAGGAATCGAGGTTGATCCTGCTAAAAAAAAAATGCCTGAACCGAGAACAAAGAAAGAGGTTCGTGGTTTCTTAGGTAGATTGAACTGCATTTCATGGTTCACATCTCATCTAACAGCCACGTGTGAACCCATATTCAAGATGTTGAAAAGAAAAAATCGAACGGTCAGGAGAAATAATGATTGCCAAGGGGCATTGAAAAATAAAAGAATAAGTTGCAGGAACCTCTGATTCTGATGCCTCCTGTGGAAGGAACAATAGTTAATCTGGTACTTGACGGTCCTCGAGGGGTCTATGAGGTGCGTATTGTGTCAGCATGACGAGTCTGGTCGAAAAGAGCATGCCATATACTACCTTAGCAAAAAGTTTACCGACTGTGAAACAATACATTCACTGCTCGAGAAAACTTGCTGTACTTTGGCATAGGCTGCTCGTCGACCGAGACAGTATATGCTGGTTCGTACCACTTTGTGGATTTCCAAGATGGATCCGTTCAGGTATGTATTTGGGAAGCCAATATTGAAAAGCCAGCATTGACCGGACGGGTTGCGAGATGGCAAATGATTTTTGACTGATGTGATATTCAGTACACCTCTCAGAAGGTAGTCAAGGGGAGTGTATTGTCTAATCACCTTAACGAGCAACCCATTGAGGATTATCAACCAAGGAAGTTTGAATTCCCTGATGAGGACATCGAGGTTCTCAAATCGAAAGATTATGAGGAACCGATCCCGGAGGAGGGGCCTGACCCTGAATCCGAACGGATTTTGATGTTTGATGGGGCCATTAACATGAATGGAAGCGGAGTTGGTGCTGCTTTGGTTACGCCAAAGGGATCCCACGTTCCTTTTGTTGCCCGGCTAACGGTCGAATGCACCGACGGTGTGATTGAGTATGAAGCTGGTATCCTGGGTATCGGACCTCGGTGCGTGCATCTACTGGGGCAACGCCTTTCTCACTAATGTATGGGATAGAAGTGGTATTACCAGTCGAGGTCCAGATCCCAGTCCTGATGGATGTGAAATTGCAAGAGGCTGAATGGATAAGGACTCGGTAGGACGCGTTAAGCCTGATTGAGGAAAATAGGCTGGCAGCCATCTGTCATGGGCAGTTGTATCAGCAGCGGATGAAGCGTGTATTTGACCGAAAGGTATGACCTCGTGTGTATCGTGTAGGTGATATGGTGCTGAAAATAATCCTTCCTCCTCAAAACGATCGAAGGGGTAAGTGGACACCCAATTATGAAGGTCCATTCGTGGTCAAGAAGGTTTTCTCTGGCGGAGCCTTGTTGTTAACGACCATGGATGGCGAGGATTTTCCATCCCCTGTGAATGCGGACGCAGTTAAAAAATACTTCGTATAAGAGACCCGCTGGACGAAAAGAATAAAATAGTCCAGGCAAAAATGGGCATCCCTGCGAACAAAAAAAAATGATGAAAAAGGTTCGGGCAAAAATTAGGGATAAAAAGGAAAAGTTGTACACCCGGCAAGTCGAAAACCCCACTAGGGCGGCTTGGGCAAAAAAGGGTATCCCGGTGGATTGAAAACCCGAAAGGGCAGTCCAGGCAAAAGAGGGATTGAAACGAACAACTGCGTCTGTCATGATCGTTTGTGCTTGGTTATGACATGGATAATCCCCGGTAGGGATCAGTCGGAAACGTCTTGTTCAGAAGGCAAAAAGCACGGAGAGTCTGAGGACATATGGGGTGTAACCGAGTTGGAACTCGATGAGATCACGGTTTCACATTGCCATTAGGATAGATTTTTCCTTTTGTGCGCAATTACCTCTTTTCAGGAATTGCTTCTTGTGTATTGTTCAGTTGAGCCACATTTCTTCAATCAATAAAATGCATATTCAGTCAAATAATTTTGTTTTTGTTTTCATTACCACTTTGATTGCAAAAACATCCAGTTATTTTTGATAAAAAATCTTTGCATTTTAAGACATACAGGTCCCTTCCAATGCATGTTTATAAGATTGAAGCTTGAAATCTTATTCGGAAGGTTGAGTGACTCAGGTGTTGAAATCTTGGCATACCTGGGGCACGTTTTTATCTAACGATCTCTTTTGCAGGTGCTGTTAGATATATTCCCTCACTTGCAGGTTGTGAGATGAAGCTTTTGACAAAAGATCCCCGTGGAGTCCAATCAGGGACGAATGAATTGAGGAATGGTGATAAGACGACGAAAGACGTACAACGATCCTTGAGAATTAATCAAGAAGACTCTTCAAAGTCTGAAATTGAAAAGTCTGTATGAATCCCAGGAGTTCGATCGCCGTAGGGTACGGAGACGTCGGAAATACAAGGTGATGAATCAGAAAAGTCCAGACGAGTCTGGGAGCTCTCAAAAGTGGAAAGCTGACATTGGATTTGGATAGTGAATACCATGGTTCGACGAGTCGACCGGTGTTCAGTGCCAGAATTTCCCGGTTTCCCCAAGCAGGGTGAGGATTGTTACCTCCTCAGCAGATTCAAGGTCTGTGTTTTCCCTAGCAGGGTCGGGATGGTTATCTCCCCCAGCAGGTTTTAGATCGATGTTTCCTCGGCGGCCAAGCCTGAAGGTTGCTATTTCCCAGCAGAGGTATCTATTGGTAGTGGTTTCTCCAAGCAGAGTCGGGATTGTTATATCCCTAGCAAGTCAGAGACCGTTGTTTCCCCACAGAGTGCGTTGGTGGTTCTTTCCCCAGCGAAGTCCCCAAGCGGATCGGGTGCAGAGGAGGTTATTCCTGGTGAGGGTGGCCTATTTCCCAGCAGCAATGCTATTCCCCAGCAGGGTGGAGATTGGAGTGTTGGCGAGTTCCTCAGCAGAGTGCCTCGACCTCCCCAAAAGAATCCCTTAAGGGGGATACTTTTTTATGCATTCATCATGTAGATAAGCATAGCATATTGCATAATAAATTGCGTAGCATTTCCATGATTATGGAGCATTACGCTGAAAAAAGTCATGCATCATCATTGCAAGCATAAGCTAGTCTCAAGCCGTGGTTACCATTTGAGATTTGGTTTTGCCAGTGGATGAAGATGCTACTCAAACCGTGGTTTCCGTTTGAGGAGTGGTTTTGCTAGTTGGAAAATCAGCAGCATTGCAAGTATCAGTTACTCGAGCCGTGGTTACCGCTTGAGATTTGGTTTCGCCGGATGGTGACGATGTTACTCCGAAGAGTTTAGCATCGTGGTGTTGGGTCAACCGTATTTCCCAGTAGTACGATACTGGAGGAGATTTCTGTCGTGCGAGATAGAAGTTGGAAGATGTTACTCTAAGGAGTTTAGCATCATGACGTCAGGTTAGCAATGTTCCCCAGTAGTACGATACTGGAGGAAACTTTTCCGTCGGGCGGAGATGGAAATAAAATCAAAGGATGTTACGCAATCAGCGTGAAAATACAGTTCAATCGGAGAAAAGGAAGTGTTGAGACATTTTCTGGAGAGCGGGGTTCAAACGGAGATTGGAGTTGGAGATTATATCCGGGATGAGGTCCTCAGGATTATCTTCTGTTCATGTGTCACCTTAGACTTTGGCTGAGGTCAATAGAGGTCGTTATGGGTGTCTTCTGAGGAAGAGATGCACATGTTGCCTTCCTTTTGTGAAGGTGTACCCTCTGATATGTCGCCATCAGAGTGGGGTTTTGGTGTTATTTCCGACGTTGCCAACGGAATTATCACAAGAAAATGGAGAGCGGGGTTCAGATGGAGAAAGGGAGACACGGGGTGTTTTCTGGAGAACGGGGTTCACAATGGCGATCGCAAGTTATTGTCAGGCGACTGGGGTTCAATTGGAGAGCGGGGTTCATTGTTTGGCAAACAAGACTGCTATGAAGATGTCGGGGTTCAAATGCGGTGATCGGGGATCATACGCGCGGAGATATTTGTTCGGGGTTCAAGAAAATGAAAAAGATTATCAATCAGAAAGTTTCGGGGTTCAAGAAAAAGTAAAAGAAATAAATGATAATCCCCAGCTAAACGTAAAGTGTTCGTTTGCTAGGGTTGAATGGAGAATAGCCGGTTCATGGCTTGTTATCCCCAACATGGGTCGTGGGCACGCATGCCGCCTCATCTATCATCGTCCCTTATTTCTGCCGATGCTGACAGGCATGACAAGTTTTTGGGTACTCAGACCGTTGTGGCATTCAGGCCGATTTCCGATTTTCAGATCAAAGAATTTTCCGACGATCAGGTCGAAATACTTGTGGCATTCAGGCCGATTTCCGGTTTTCAGATCGAAGAAGCTTCCAAAGTTCAGCTCGATGCAGCTTGCGGCATTCAGGCCAGGTTTCCGGTGTTCAGGCCGAGGTGGGTATTCAGACCAGTTTCCGATTTTCAGATCGAAGAAGCTTCCGAAGTTCAGATCGATGCAGCTTGCGGCATTCAGGCCAGGTTTCCGGTGTTCAGGCCGAGGTGGGTATTCAGACCAGTTTCCGATTTTCAGATCGAAGAAGCTTCCGAAGTTCAGATCGATGCAGCTTGCGGCATTCAGGCCAGGTTTCCGGTGTTCAGGCCGAGGTGGGTATTCAGAGCAGTTTCCGATGTTCAGATCGAAGAAGCTTCCGAAGTTCAGATCGATGCAGCTTGCGGCATTCAGGCCAGGTTTCCGGTGTTTAGGCCGAGGTGGGTATTCAGACCAGTTTCCGATGTTCAGATCGAAGAAGCTTTCGAAGTTCAGATCGATGCCGCTTGCGGCATTCAGGCCAGGTTTTCGGTGTTCAGGCCGAGGTGGGTATTCAGACCAGATTTTCCGATGTTCAGATCGAAGAAGCTTCCGAAGTTCAGATCGATGCAGCTTGCGGCATTCAGGCCAAGTTTCCGGTGTTCAGGCCGAGGTGGGTATTCAGACCAGGTTTCCGGTGTTCAGGCCGAAGGGGGCATTCAGGCCAGGTTTCAGGTATTCAGACTACTGAGCGGCATTCAGGCCATGGTTATTCCTGTGTTGCCATTTATTTTGGTATACAGGTCAACATTTTGTTTCGGTATTCAGGCCGACTATCTCCGTACCAGACGGATTCTTCTTTGAGATTGCTTCTTCGCCGATTCTGACAGGCATTGTTAATTATTTTCCCATCAGATTGCAAATTGTTCGTCTGTTCTTGGTATTCAATCACTCTTCACCCTGATCATCTGAAAGCTGAGGTTGTTCATATCGACAGGTTCACAGTGGATTGAATAGGGGCAGCTGTAACACCTCAAAATTTGCCCTCCTCTCTTGGAACAAGCTTAGCATCTTGCATCTTATTTTTAGGACATTAGTCATTGCATATTGCATATCATGTGGAAACAATAAGCAAGTCATCCTCCTAAGTCTTGCTCAGAAGATAAAGAGGTTAAGAGATTCAAGCCTGAGGGTCCTATTGAATTGATCACTAGCCATCTGAGGGTTTGTGCTTCAATTAGGGTTCTTGGTTCCTCAAGGAGGTTGAGTATTACCTTGGTTGAAATGGTACATCGCCATCATCATCATGGTTCATTGTGCTTGATCATGTGCCTTGGGATTAGGGTTTTGACCTCTAGTCAACCCTAATCAGTTGCACTATGCCAGTCAGGGTTTCTTCAAGGAGATGAGGTCTTTAATGAGATGGAGATCATCATGTGGTTTTATTGAGCTTGTATAAGCTAGGGTTTCATTTTGGAGCCATTCCATCAAGAGATTGAGGCTCAAATTCATCTATGCATGACCAAGTCATCTATCAATTGCAAAAGTCAACCACAAGTCAACTGTTGGATTTGGAGGTGGGAAGTGGATAGAAATACTTCATTCATGTTCAAACAAGTCTCATTTGACATTTCAAACATCAACATTGAAGAAAATAAAGTCAGGACAAAACTTTCCAAAAATAGAAAGTGACTTGTAATTTGAAGTTGCCAAAAATGGAAAGGTTTTCAACTCAAGATTACATCATCAAGAAATCTTCAAAAAGTCCAAAAAGTCCAAGATCATCAATTTCTCATGTGTGGTTAAGGAGATGTGAGCAAAACTTGACAAAGGATGCATGGAACTTCAAATGGGCATAACTTTCGAACCACAAGGCCAATTTGGGTGGCTCTTTTTGCACAATGATCCTTGTAACATGTATTTTCCAAGCATACAATCATTTGGCATGAAATTTCATTTGCATGGCATTGGTTCAATCATGAAGATTTTTGTGGAAAATTGCATAATTTCATTTTGGTTGAATACATGCATGCCAAAACCATTCCAAACCTTGCATGGGAAGTTTTTAAGTGAAATTTGACCAAGAGAGGGTACTGTTCACGTGGCCAAGCTTGCATGAGGGTGCATGAGCATGGAAATTCCAATTTTGCCAAAACACCTCATAACTGCTAATTACATTTACCATTTGGCTTAAGCTTAATTAAACATGATTAGTGAAGCATATATAGCACAAATCATAACAGAATTCATCACATTTCCCAATTCTAGATCTAGAATTCTAAAAGTCTCTCAAAATTCTCTCTCATTTTTTCTCCAAATTTCTTCACATCTCTTGCATTTTTTTGGATCAATTCATCATTCTTAGGCATTTGTGAGCAAGATTGAAGCTAGAACCAAGAGGATTTGTGCAGTTTGAAGCTCATTCAAAGCTATGGAAGCATTAATGGTGGAATCAAGTTCTATTGAAAGCAAGCGTAATTAAGCCTCAATCTCCATTCCAAACACTTGTATAAGCATTCAAGAGGATCATTGGAGCTTTGCACAGCCTGAATCAAGCAAATTCCAAAGCTGCACTTCAAGAGGTCACTTTTTCGACTTCCTTAATTCTTGAAATTGTTGTATGAATGTTGTAGATCTCTTAATGGTGATGATTCTGCACTTTGAATCGAGTGATTTCGTGCATAATTGAGTGAGATCCATGCGTTTAAAGTTTTAGTGATGAAACTTAAATCCTTCGATTCATGCATGTTGTGTTGTTTCTTGTTAAATTAATGGTGGATTCTTGTTATACTTTGAAAGATCTACCTATTCATGTATTCAATTGCAAAATCTGAGAAAATTGTTCATCATGCTCATGTTGATTACTGTTCATCGCGTGCGTGTATTCTGGAGAAGATGAAGTTGGACTTTAGGCAACGGTTTTGTGTGATTCTAAAGCGTGGTCTTAGGGCGCGCTAGGGCTGCCTCCTGATTGGCTGCATGGGATTCCCATGCAGCGCGCTTTTTTTAATTTAAAAAGCTACGCGGTTCGAACCATGTTCATGTATATTTTCCATTGCTTCATTCTTTATTCCTTCCCACTTCATGTATATACTCCACATGCTTTTTTTAATTTTTCATGATCTTAAAAAATTCATAAGTGATTGAATAATGGTCCAAAAAATATCAGGATTTTTGCATTGTGTCACATTTTTTGTCTAGTTTTTTATGAATAATTGTAACACCCCAAAATTTGCCCTCCTCATTCATGCATTCATTTAGCATTTCATATTGCATTTCATCATGTCAATCAGAACTAGATCCGAAAAATAAAAATAAAAAAAAAATAATAATAATAATAATAATAATAATGATAATAGTTTTTTACAAAAAAATAAAATAAATAAAAATAATAATAAAAAAATAAATAAAATATAATAAAAAATTTTGGACTTGGGTCTCTCTCATTTGAGCCCACAAAACCATGAAATTCAGTTTATAAATACCAAGGCTTCACTTGAGAAAAAGGAAGAGAAGCAAAATACTCTGAGGTTTCCTTGGAACAAAACCCTGGACAAAACCTGAAGAGAAACCTGACAGAGAACTCAGAGCAGCCTCCAAACCCTGAAGGGCCTCACGGGTGCAACTCAATTTCAATCAAGCTCTCCAATCAGGTTTGCCCTATTCCCATTATTTTACGCCTTCAATTTGAATGTTCTAAATGTGTGATGTATTATGAATGGGTGAAACTTATGCCTTGAATGTTTAATCACATGATTTCTGAAGTGTATGCCATAGGGTTTGAGGTTTCTGAAACCATACTGTTATCCATGAAAAAAACGCTTATGGTGTTTCACTAACCCTTTTGTTGAGTTTTTGTGAGGGCTCACATTACTTTTGCAGGGATAACTTGCGTGGTTTCCCACTTTATTTGTGGGATAACCCCTGGAGGTTCATTCCGATTACCTGTACTGACCCACTTTCTTTGATGATGTTAGCTTGGAGGGATCTCAGGGTTTCCCATTCCTCTAATTGATGTTACTTCGGATCTTTATCCGCGTGGTACTTTTACATTTTTCCCGCATTTTACTGCTTTCCTAGATGGAAGACCTCGATAGAAGGCAATGTTTTTGTGTTTACTTTATGCAGGTTCCTTTGTCCAGGGTTAAGAGCTATGAGGTCTTATCCTCATTACCCTTTTGCATGCGCGTTCCTACAATGCAAACAAACCCTTCATTGATTTTTCTTCTCCATAACACACGTTTACTCCTTCTACTACAGGCGAGTAAGTCTCCAAAGGTCGAGCATCCGGTAGATTGCGTAGTGACGTCGTTCGTCCAAAACCCAATCCACAACCCCGTAGTTAGCCGAACTACGGCTTGCTCTGATTCTCATTCCAGATGAGATACGTAGGCATAAGACGCGATGTCTTAGCGAGCACACATCCCTCAACCCATAGGTCAGCCGAGCTACGAAGACTCTGATTCTCATATTCAGATGAGATACGTATGTAGTGGATGCGACATCCGCGCGAGTCATTTTCATTTAACCCTTTTTTTTTGGTAAACAACACAAGATAAACTCACACCCTTTAGACGAAAACTACAAAAGTGGATCCCGTAGAGTACTACGGATGCGTAGGGGTGCTAATACCTTCCCTTCGCATAACCGACTCCCGAACCCAAGATTTGGTTGCGAGACCCTGTCTTGCCCTTTCCTTTTTCAGGTTTACTTCGAGCGTTTCCTTTCCCTCCTTTGGGATGAATAACGCACGGTGGCGACTCTTCTGTCATTTTCTTTCGCCGGTTGTTTTTTCGCGCACTGTATTTTTCAGGTTGCGATAGCTGGCGACTCTGCTGGGGACACTAAGAAGTTGACCTCTTGCTGGTCCATCTTCCCCATGCGAGTCCCTCCTAGCTTGTGTGATTTCTTGTTTATTGGGTGTTCATGCTTTTGTACATTTATTTGCTTACCTGCTTGCATGCATCTGTTGTATCTATTGGATCTGTTTGTTTGTTTGTTGGGATGGGATGTTCTATGAGAGATAAGCCCATTACCCAGGCTTGAGTGTACACACAGGTTTTAGAGTGGATGATCATGAGGTTTGCGTGACATGTTGCTACGTTAAGTCGTTCGTGAAGAACCACACCCAGACGAGGTTTCTTTTGGATATATTATGTCCTACGGATGTTCCGTAACGACATGGTGTTCCTTTAGAAATCGTCGACTCTGGTGACCATTTCCCGAGAACTCAGTCGAGGCCTCTCCTCCGAGACGTGATTATGTTAGCTCTGGTGGGCGCATTCTCGCTTATCAATCCGAGGACCCCGAGACTGGGAACTTGCTTTAGGATGTCCTGTTGAGGGGAGTCAGTGGAGGTCTTTTATCCCGTAATAATGCCAAACCTTCAGTGGTAAACGTATTATTCGCGACTGAAGGGCTGAAGCTGACGAACTTCTGTTCTTAGAACCTACCAGTGAGGGGTGGGCTAAATTCAGGAAACCTTAACCTCCAACCAACCCAGTTTTCTGGAGCAGAGTTTTGGTCTTGTATTATATTCCTCAGTGAATTTCTCTCCAGGAAGTGCAACCTGACAGATGTTCAAGCGGATCCATCAATTATGATTGACATGCCTTTGCATTGCATAACATCATCTGCATATTTGCATCCAACATCTCATGCTTATTCATTTGCAGGGTATTCCCTTTCAAAATGGAGGTGCCTTAAAACTGAACAAGCAGTGCATCGCATACCATGCATATTAACCCTTGTCTGTTTTGCAGGTGTCACCGCAGTGTCTAATGTTTGTTCCCTGTATCAGGAAGTTATTGGTCCCAAGCGAGTTCACAGATACCCGACAAAGGAAAACCGTCCACGACTAGCGATTGACCAAGTACAGAAAGAGCTGGCTGATATGCGTGAAAGGATGGATCAGTTCATGACATTGATGACTGGTATGGCAGCAGGTCAAGAAAAGCTGAGGGAATTGGTTGGGCAACCGAGGCCTGAGGTGGAGATACTAAATGCTGAGGGAAACCCTGGTAACCCTGGGAACGCTGATAACCCTGTGAACACTGGTAACGCGGGTAACGCAAATGCTGATGGAAACCCGGGTAATGTTGGCAACACAGGGAATGTTGGAAATGGTATTGGCGGAAGGTACAATGTGAATCAAGGAATTCGGATTAACGGCCACCCCGTTACTGAAGATTATCAGTATGATCAATTTTCTTTGCACGACGAGGCCCTCGAGACCACTCGCCGTATGGATGAGCTTGCTGAGAAGCTCAAATCTTTGGAGTCTCAAAATTCCTTAGGCTTTGATGTCACAAATCTTGGTCTGGTTCAGGGAGTAAGGATTCCTCACAAGTTCAAACCCCCTACTTTTGAGAAATACAACGGGGCTTCTTGCCCACGCACTCATCTCCAATCTTATTTGGGAAGGTTGGGAGCTCACACGGAAGATGAAAAGCTGTGGATGTACTATTTTGAAGACAGTCTAACTGGAGCTTCTCATGAATGGTATTCTCATTTGTCTCGTACTACCATCAAGAGCTGGAAAGACTTGGCAGAGGCTTTTGTCAAGCAATATCAATACAACTTGGACATGGCTTCAAATCGGACCTTGTTACAAGGTATGTCCCAGACTGCCAAGGAGACCTTTAGAGAATATGCTCAGCGTTGGAGACAGATTGTTGCGTCCGTCCAACCCCCTATGTCTGAAAGGGAGATGACGGACATGTTCATGAACACTCTTCAAGGCAATTATATTGAGAGATTGGCTATTTGCCTGTCAATCAACTTTGCAGAGATAGTAATTGCTGGAGAAAGAATCGAGAGTCTGTTGAAGATGGGCCGAATTCAAGACAATAGTGTTTCCAACCCATCAGGTCCCAAGAGACCGTTTGCTGGTAACGGTCAGCGAAGAAAAGAAGGCGAGGCAAGCGTTGTGTATGCCGACAGAGGCAGGGGTAGAGGACGCCCTAATTATTATCAAGATCAAGTGGCCGCAATCACTATTCCAACACTTGTTCCTCAACCGCAATATCATCCGCAACAACAACCCAGGTACAACAATCAACAACAAGGAGGTAATCCGGGTCAGCAGAGACACTATTAACAACGTCCAAGGCAGACGGACCGGGTCATCGAGCCAATCCCAATGCCTTATTCAGTATTACTTCCCAAGCTGATTGACATGAATCTGGTTACATTGAGAACTCTGGCCCCACCAATCGATCCCAATAATTTGCCTAGAGGTTATGATGTCAACGCCAGATGCGCTTTTCACTCCAACGCACCTGGCCATACTACAGATAATTGCAAGGCTCTCCAGTTAAAGGTACAAGATTTGAGAGATGCCCAGACTATCAATTTTGCTCCGGTGCCTAATGTTATCCAGAACCCGATGCTGGCTCACACCGGGCAGAGGATTAATGTTGTTGATAGTGGGGAAACTTTGAATTTGGTTTCTAATGTGACTAAGGTGAAGACTTCGCTATCGGTGGTTAAAGACCGACATCTGAAAGGACAGGCCCGTCCGGTGAAGAATGATGTATCGACGGTGACGTTTTATTTCACTCCTGAAGAAATATATGTTCCCGAGAGACTCGCTCCGATAACAATATATTTCCCAGAAAGTACAGAACCAGCAGCGGTGAACATCGAAAGTTCAGCACCAGTCGCAATTTACTCTGACAGCCCTCAACCGACTTTGGTTGGTCCAATCACCATCACGGTACCAGGACCTGTTCCGTATGAGAAAGACAGTGCTATCCCGTGGCACTATGTGGCTGATATCTACTGCCAGGGGCAGAAAGTTAACGAAGAAGACATTGACATTGGTAGCTCCGTTGTAGACAATGTTGGAGGGGTTGGTGGCTTCACTCGCAGTGGACGCCTATTTGCACCATCAACATTACGTGCGAATACTAAAGCCGAGGCGGCTGCCAAAGCTAAAGGGAAACAGGTATCCACCGAAGAGGTTACTACTGAGGAAGATCCTCCTAAGACCGCATTCAAGAAGGAAGTGGATGAGTTTATGAGGATTATCAAGAAAAGTGACTACAAGGTAGTCGACCAACTAAATCAGACACCCTCAAAGATCTCCATTCTCTCACTATTGCTGTGCTCTGAGGCGCACAGAGCAGCCTTGTTGAAAGTACTGAATATGGCCTATGTTCCATCGGAGATAACTGTTAACCAGCTGGAGTCGGTAGTTTCCAATGTAAACGCTAGCCGGGGGCTAGGTTTCACCGATAATGACCTGACACCTGAGGGTAGGAATCACAACAAAGCCTTGCATATCACAATGGAGTGCAAAGGGGTGGTGCTTTCCCATGTTTTGGTTGATACAGGCTCTTCTCTGAATGTTCTTCCAAAGAAAGCCTTAATGAAGTTGGATTGCGATGGCATCATCCTGAGGCCAAGTAACTTAGTTGTGAGGGCTTTTGATGGCTCTAAGAGAGCTGTTTTTGGCGAAGTTGAGTTGCCAGTTAAGATTGGACCGCAGGTGTTCAAGAGCACCTTTTATGTGATGGATATCCAGCCTGCCTACAGCTGTCTGCTAGGTCGGCCTTGGATTCATGCTGCCGGTGCTGTTACTTCTACCCTCCACCAGAAGCTCAAATATGAACTAGAAGGTCAGATCGTCACTGTATGTGGTGAAGAGGATATTTTTGTTAGCCACCTGTCTACATTTAAGTATGTAGAGATGGACGGCGAGATGCATGAGATGTTGTGTCAGGGCTTCGAAACTACAAACATCAATGAGGTCGCGCCCGAAGCTGTCTTTTCACCTGAGTTTGAGAAGGTCAGGACTTCTATCTCTTCATACAAGCAAGCTGTCGAAGTGGTTAAAGCTGGTAATGCCCAAGGCTGGGGCAAATTTGTGGATCCAGTCATCAAAGAAGACAAGTTTGGATTGGGGTATGCTCCGGGATCTCAGAAGAATGAAACCGGTACTCTCTCCAGCGGGGGTTTGGTTTCCCCCCACATCGTCAATGCTGCAGATGAAGACAAGGCTGACAGCGACTGTGACTTAGATAGCTGGATTCGCCCGTGTGTCCCGGGAGAAAAGCTCGACAATTGGTCGTCTGAAAAAACCGTCCGGGTTACTCTGCTGAAAGAGTGATTTTTATTGTTTTCCTTTATTACATGCATAATAAAGTCTTACACTTTGCCCAAGGTGTAACGGCTCATTTGTAGGGCCATCCATTTAGTTACGTTTCGCAATTATTTTTATCATCAATAAAGGACGGCTTTTGCAAACAATTTTGTGTTCTCTTTCTTTCAGTTTTTTTTTACTTTTTACAAAAAAAAATGGCAATGTTTCTTTTTTCGTTTTTCCTTTCTTTCAAAAAAAAATCTCTCATTCTAAGGTAAAGCATGATCCTCCATCATGCAGAGCCGACCACTCGGATCTCACTGCTAACGACACTGCTATGGCCAAGTATGACTTCGACAATCCTATCTATCAAGTCGAAGAAGGGGCTGAGGAAGATTGTGAATTGCCTGAAGGGTTAGCCAGATTGTTGAAACAGGAGGACCGAGCTATTACACCTTATCAGGAGGTGGTTGAGACCATCAACGTTGGTACCGAAGACGACAAGAAAGAGATCAAGATCGGGGCCAGTCTACAGGCCGAGAGGAAAGACCGTTGATCATGTACTTGACTGTGTTAGAAAGGTCAATGGGTTGTGTGCTCGGTCAACATGACGAGTCAGGTCGAAAAGAGCATGCAATATACTACCTTAGCAAAAGTTTACCGACTGTGAACAAAGATACTCATTGCTCGAAAAAACTTGCCGCGCTTTGGCATGGGCTGCTCGCCGACTAAGACAGTATATGTTGACTCACACGACTCTATTGATATCAAAAATGGATCCAGTCAAGTATATTTTTGAAAAGCCATCACTTACCGGAAAGGTTACTAGGTGACAAATGATACTGACAGAGTATGACATCCAATACACTTCACAAAAAGCCATCAAGGGAAGTGTCTTGTCAGACTATCTTGCAGAGCAACCGATTGATGATTACCAACCTATGAGGTTTGACTTTCCTGATGAGGACATCATGTTTCTCAAATCGAAAGATTGAGAGGAACCACTCCCGGAGGAGGGGCCTGACCCTGAATCCAAATGGGTTATGATGTTTGATGGGGCGGTCCACGTCAATGGTCACGGAGTTGGTATAGTGTTGATCACACCGGAAGGGGGTTCATATGCCATTTGGTGCCAGAATAACTTTTCCCTGCACCAACAATGAAGCCGAATACGAAGCTTGTATCATAAGACTTGAGGAAGCCGTCAATATACAGATTAAAACCCTAGATGTATACGGGGATTCAGCTTTGGTCATCAATCAAACCAACGGGAAATGGTATACACCTCAGCCTTATCTGGTTCCTTACAGAGACTACACGAGAAGATTGTTAATTTTCTTTTGAAGAAAACCAATTTGTTGATGCTTTGTTTACCTTGTCTTCGATGATTAAGGTGTTATGCTGGAACTACGTACCCAGAATTGACGTATCTCGGTCAGAGACGAATGAAGAAATCATTTGGTCAGAAAGTGCGCCCTCGGGGGTATCAAGTCGGTGAATTGGTACTCAAAATATTTCTTCCTCCCAACACAGATCACAGGGGCAAATGGACACTGAACAACGAGGGTCCATACGTGGTTAAAAGGATTTTCCATGGCGGAGTTTTGATGCTAACAACCATGCATGGCGAAGGATTCCCATCCCCTATCAACTCAGACGCAGTTAAAAAATACTTCGCATAAAATAGACCCGCTGGACGATAAAAAGAATAGTCCGGGCAAAAAAAGGGCATCCCGACGAACCAAAAAAAAAAGAATAAAGAGGTTCGGGCAAAAATTAGGGATATAAAAAAAGAGTACACCCGGTGAGTCGAAAACCCAAAAGGGCGGCTCAGGCAAAAATGGGTATCCCGATGGATTGAAAACCCGAAAAGGGGGCGATCCAGGCAAAAGTTAGGGAATAAGCGAATGACTGTGATCTGAGTTCATCAGTGTTATATCACCGTTTCATTCAATCTGGCAATCTTCGAAGGTTAAAGATCGACTAATCATCCACTTCAGAAATCAAGATGAGCAGAGCGTCTTGAGGACATACGAGTCATAGCAGAGTCGAAACTCAGTGGGACCCCGTATCCCCGTTGTCATTAGGATAGTTCTCTTTTTATAGCGATCACCTCTTTTCAGGGATCAGCTTCCTGATACCCTCGCCTATTCCTGGCACAAATTTTCTCCCCATTAAGAGTCGAATAATTCAGTTAAAGAGCCTCTTTATTTTTCATTTATCAGTTTGTTTGCAAAAATGTCCGAATTTTTGATAAAACATATTGCATATGAATATAATGGTGGCTTTTGCAGATGATTTGCACAGGAAAACATTTAAAATTGCTTTGAATGTGCTTAATCCCGAACGGTGAATTCAAACCGAGTAATTCCCCCGAGGCATACGTGTATTTTTGGTTGCAGGTCACAGGAACCGGATGCCAAGTCATGAATCCTCATCCCCAAGCGGTTGACAAAGTGTCTCCTCAGCAGAGCATGTTCCCCAACAGAGTTGACAGTATCCAGACTGTCTATCCCCAGTAGAGTTGACAGTATCCAGACTATATATCCCTAGTGGAGTTGACAGTGTCAGACTGTATCTTCCTAGCAACAGCGGAGTGGTTGCATAACCAACAGATGAGAGGGTGGCGTTCCCAGTGTTCATCTCATTCCCCAACAGATTATTTTTAATAGATTTGTTAATCCCCAGCTTGAGGGCGATTAGCAAGTTCATATCCCCAGCAAAGGCCGTTTCCTACGACATTTCCCCAAGAAGTGTTTTCCCTACAGACTCTCCTCACAGAGCCTCGCCGAACAAAGTTTCCATAGTTGATACTCCCCCCGCAAGGTCAACTTTTCAAGCAGCCAATTTATTTTTGGTGGCTCATTGGTCCCGGCAGACGGATCATTCCCCACAGAGCATTCAAGGATTGATACAGCGATCTGTTCCCTACCGGAGTTTGCTTCCCCAAGCAGATTTCTTTTTACACCATGCATAACATTTGCATTTGCATGCATATCATATCAAGCATACACATAAGCTGATAAACAGGTTCTTCCAAGCAGACTGAAGAATTACTTTACAACCAAGGTCATGAGATCAAGCCAGAGGATCAAGCGTGAGTGATCCAGCCTGAGGGTCGTTTTGAAGATTCAGCCTGAGAATCATGTTCCAGTGATCCAGCCTGAGGGTCCATTTCGAAGATTCAGCCTGAGAATCGTGTTCCAGTGATCCAGCCTGAGGGTCATTTCAAAGATTCAGCCTGAGAATCGTGTTCCAGTGATCCAGCCTGAGGGTCATTTCGAAGATTCAGCCTGAGAATCGTGTTCCAGTAAGCCAGCCTAAGGCTCAATTTGAAGATTCCCCAGTGAAGTCGCCTACAAGCTTTATTTCCCCAGCAAGCCCAAGTCTAATTGAGGAGTCGTTACAACATGTTCTAGCCCGAAGAATATGTACGAAGCCCAAAAGTGGAATATTCTCGAAGCTGCATATCTAATATGAAGGTTGGGTGTAGATTTCAAAAGAGGGTCAACCAGCGCATGCCTCAGATGCGGGATCCTAATGACGGGAATTTATCATCAAAACAATCCAGATCTAGCCAGAAGATCGAAGTAGATTCAACCAGAGAATCGAAACAAAGAAGATCTAGCCAGAAGATCGAAAATCGCAACAATTCAGATCTAGCCAGAAGATCGAAGTAGATTCAGCCAGAGAATCAAAGGAAATAGATTCAGCCAGAGAATCGAAACGGAGGAGATCTAGCCAGAAGATCGAAGAAGATCTAGCCAGAAGATCAAAATCGTATCCAGCCCGAGGATCAAAATTAATATCCAACCAGAGGACTAAATTGAGTATAGGTTCAGTCAGAGGATCGAA
This sequence comes from Lathyrus oleraceus, assembly GCF_024323335.1. Classification (NCBI taxonomy): domain Eukaryota; kingdom Viridiplantae; phylum Streptophyta; class Magnoliopsida; order Fabales; family Fabaceae; genus Lathyrus; species Lathyrus oleraceus. The sequence goes on from NC_066583.1 coordinate 207,757,325, forward strand.
ACTCCAGATTAAGCCAGAGGATCGGAAGAAAAATAAACAGCACGGTGTATTTCCGCGTTTTTGTGGTGTTCTCGGAGCGCAAATTTTCGGTCTGTCTTTGGTATTCAATCACAGCTCACCCCGTTTGTCTGATAAGCTGTTCGCTTTCATCCTACTCGGTTTAGCTGATGATTGAATGGGGGCAACTGTAACACCCCAAAATTTGACCTCCTCATTCATGCATTCATTTAGCATTTCATATCGCATTTCATCATGTCAATCAGAATTAGATCCGAAAAAAAAAAAAAAAAAAAAAACAAAAAAAAAACAAAAAATAAAATAAAATATTTTTTTACAAAATAAATAAATAAATAAAAATAATAATAAATAAATAAATAAAATATAATAAAAAATTTTGGACTTGGGTCTCTCTCATTTGAGCCCACAAAACCATGAAATTCAGTCTATAAATACCAAGGCTTCACTTGAGAAAAAGGAAGAGAAGCAAAATACTCTGAGGTTTTCTTGGAACAAAACCCGGGACAAAACCTGAAGAGAAACCTAACAGAGAACTCAGAGCAGCCTCCAAACCCTGAAGGGCCTCACGGGTGCAACTCAATTTCAATCAAGCTCTCCAATCAGGTTTGCCCTATTCCCATTATTTTACGCCTTCAATTTGAATGTTCTAAATGTGTGATGTATTATGAATGGGTGAAACCTATGCCTTGAATGTTTAATCACATGATTTCTGAAGTGTATGCCACAGGGTTTGAGGTCTCTGAAACCGTACTGTTATCCATGAAAAAAATGCTTATGGTGTTTCACTAACCCTTTTGTTGAGTTTTTGTGAGGGCTCACATGACTTTTGCAGGGATAACTTGCGTGGTTTCCCACTTTATTTGTGGGATAACCCCTGGAGGTTCATTCCGATTACCTGTACTGACCCACTTTCTTTGATGATGTTAGCTTGGAAGGATCTCAGGGTTTCCCATTCCTCTATTTGCTGTTACTTCGGATCTTTATCCGTGTGGTACTTTTACATTTTTCCCGCATTTTACTGCTTTCCTAGCTGGAAGACCTCGATAGGAGGCAATGTTTTGTGTTTACTTTATGCAGGTTCCTTTGTCCAGAGTTAAGAACTATGAGGTCTTATCCTCATTACCCTTTTGCATGCGCGTTCCTACAATGCAAACAAACCCTTCATTGATTTTTCTTCTCCATAACACACGTTTACTCCTTCTACTATAGGCGAGTAAGTCTCCAAAGGTCGAGCATCCGGTAGATTGCGTAGTGACGTCGTTCGTCCAAAACCCAATCCACAACCCCGTAGTTAGCCGAACTACGGCTTGCTCTGATTCTCATTCCAGATGAGATACGTAGGCATAAGACGCGATGTCTTAGCGAGCACACATCCCCCAACCCATAGGTCAGCCGAGCTACGAAGACTCTGATTCTCATATTCAGATGAGATACGTATGTAGTGGATGCGACATCCGCGCGAGTCATTTTCATTTAACCCTTTTTTTTGGTAAACAGCACAAGATAAACTCACACCCTTTAGACGAAAACTACAAAAGTGGATCCCGTAGAGTACTACGGATGCGTAGGGGTGCTAATACCTTCCCTTCGCATAACCGACTCCCGAACCCAAGATTTGGTTGCGAGACCCTGTCTTGCCCTTTCCTTTTTCAGGTTTACTTCGAGCGTTTCCTTTCCCTCCTTTGGGATGAATAACGCACGGTGGCGACTCTTCTGTCATTTTCTTTCGCCGGTTGTTTTTTCGCGCACTGTATTTTTCAGGTTGCGACAATAATATTTTGCAAATTGTGCTTGGCTGCTTTGTTTTTTGCCCTAGGGTTTGTGTACATGATTCATGTTTTGACCTTGCCTTGCTAAAACATTTGTGAAATGCTCAATTCTTATCCAATGCTCATGAAATTTTACATCATGAAACTAGACATCTTGCTGGACATTTTGGTGTTGAGTTTGAATTTTTATCAATTGCCATTGCTGAGTTATGACTTTTCTAAGTTAGGTGTGACAATTTGTGTCACACCTTTGCTGGTCCAACCTGATTAATGAAATTGCCATGCCAAATGAATTCCAAATGTTCTGATTTTTTGTATGGTGCTTGATATGAATGTTGTGAATGCTCATTATTTTTTGTGGAATTTTTGGATTGATTTCTGATTTGATTGATATTTTTCATTCTGGATGATCATTTGTGAACTTTTGAATAGCATTGATTTTCGTTTGTTTGTGAAATGCTGGTTGTTTATCCAATGGATGTGAAATTTTGCACATTGTTTCTAGACATGTTAGAGGTTGTTTTGGCTTTGGTTTGGGGTTTTTATCAATTACCATTTCTGTTTTAGGCTTGTGCTAAGTTGATGTATCAAGTTGTGTCACATTTGAGCTTGTTTATGTTTGCCTTGCCTTATACAATTTGATTACCATGCCTAATCATGTCCAAATGCTCTAATTTTTTGTGTGATGGTCATGTTTTATGTTCTGTTTACCCATGAATTTTTCCAAAATTAATTGAATCATTTTTGATTTATTGTGCATTTGTTCATTCTGTTGTCTCAATGTGGTTACAATGTGCATACCTTGCCATATTTGGTTCATGAAATGAAATTGGTGAATGATATTGATGTGGAATTTTTTGGATTATATTCTTAATTGATTGAAGTTGATTCATGTTAATTTTCATGTTTTGTTTTGAATTTTTTCTCTCTCTTTGACCCTAGGCCTTGACCTAGTGGTTTGTCTCATCTTTGAGCTTTGATTTCAGGTTGAACATCCGGGTTATATGGTTCATGATGCAACCTCACTTGAGCATTTGATGCTTGATTTTGGCTACTAACCTTGTGTGTTTTGTAGGGTTGTTAACTCATTTGAGTTTGACTTGTTGGCTTATGCCGTTGCTCATTGGGTTTGACTGTTGATATTCATGTTATCTATTTGTCTGTACAGTTGAACTGACTTGTGTGATATTTCAACAGGTACATAAGTTGCTTAAGTTCAATTTGAACTTGCTTTTGCTTGGTTGCTTAACCACATAGGTATAACTTTCTGACTTCATGTAGTCTGGAAGACCTGTCCTGTTACTTGGGCAGGCACCTGTCTGAAGTCCTCCTTAAGAGGCAATGCTTGTGAATGTTTATCTTTGTGCCAAGCATGAAAAGTCCTTTGATAAGGCAATTGGCAGATAAAAGAGATGTGTAATCCATCTCCTGCTATTCAGTGTGTCATCCACTTTGCTCACACACCTTGTGTTGATGCATTGTGGATATTAACCCAAGATCTTTGTTGAGTCAGTCATATGTGTAGAAGAGTTCCAACTTTCTGAACTCCCACACTTTCATTTGTCTGAAGCTCTCCCAGGCCAGGGATAAGAGCTGTGAGGTCTTACCCTCACTTCCCATTTCATCTGCTTCACCCTAACTCTCAATGTTAGGGTTAAGAGCTAACTACACCCGATTCCAGTTGGCTTGTGTTTCACAGCCTAACCTTGTGTGAGCCCACTTTGTTTGTATATAGTGTGTGCTAATTGTGTGTATGTTTGCTTTGCTTGTGCTGTTTAGGATAGCTTGCTGCCTGTGCAAGTTAGATAGAAACCTCAACCTAGGACCATGGTGGATTACATGATAACTATTAGGCTCGAGTCAGTCTCCCTTTTAGTTCGTCATTTCCCAGTCTCTGGTTAGGAGAATTTTCTCCCCTGTTAAGGGGAACTACGTTTCCCTGATCCTCATACCAGATGAGGTACGTAGGCAGGAGATCGTACGAGATCTCTCCGGGCACCCTTTTCTTTTTTTGTGTGTGTTTGACAGCTATTAGGTCCGAGTTCCCGACTCCCTATTAGCTTGTTTGTTCACCCTTTTCTTTTTTTGTGTGTGTTTGATAGCTATTAGGTCCGAGTTCCCGACTCCCTATTAGCTTGTTTGTTCACCCTTTTCCTTTTTTGCGTGTGTTTTGCTTGACAGCTATTAGGTCCGAGTTCCCGACTCCCTTCTAGTCTGTGTGTTCACCCTTTTTCTTTTTGAGTGTGTTTGCTTGACAGCTAGCAGGCTCGAGTTCCAGACTCCCTGTTAGCTTGTTTGTTCAACTTCTTTGTTGATTTTGACGACTCAGCGTCCGGTTAACCTCTTGTTTTCTTGGAGTCTGACGTAAGTCCAGCGATTGGCAGTTGGTTTCCTGTGTGTGTTTGTTGGTTCGGAGTCTGATGTAAGTCCAGTGATTGGCATTCGGTTTCCATGTTTGCCTGTTTGTGTGGAGTCTGACATAAGTCCAGTGATTGGCAGTCGGTTTCCTGTTTGTGTTTTGTTTGGCGTGCGTGAGCCGAACTACGGTAGCTCTGATTCTCATTCCAGATGAGATACGTAGACATAGGATGCGATATCCTAGCAAACCCTTTCCCCTCTTCTTCCACCTGTGTTGTTTCCAGTGTGTGTGTGCATTCTTTTGAGCAGTGTTTAGCAACCTTTCTTCTATTCTTTCTGAGCGTGGATCCCGTCGAGTACGACGGATGCGTAGGGGTGCTAATACCTTCCCTTCGCATAACCGACTCCCAATCCCATCTCTCTTTGGTCGCGAGACCATGTCTTTTCCAGGTTTACTTCGAGCGTTTCCTTTCCCTCTTTTGGGATAAATAACGCACGGTGGCGACTCTGTTTGTTTTGTTTTTGCCCGCCGGTTGTTTTTCGCGGATGCGTCACTTATTTGATGAGGAAATCAGATGGCAACCCAAACAATCCTTCTTTCTTCACCCAATGAGCCTCTATCTCAGACTTCTTCAAGTGAAGAGCTTCAGCAATAAGATGAGATTTGGGAATCTCTTCCAATCCACTAAATGACAACTTGTTAGAAACAGGTATTCCCAAGAAATGGGCATACTCCTCTAACGTAGGCACAAGATGATAATCCAGAAAAGTAAAGCAATGGTAGAGAGGATCATAGAACTGTACTAATACACTGAAAAGTCCTTCAACCACATCAGCAGACAAGATAGATAAAAGCTTCCATGATGTTGCTTGAAGTCCAAGGGATCTAATAAAAAAGATGCTAGCTTCCTTAACTCTTTCAAGTCGGGACATCTGAAACTGTACTTCGTAGTGTTCCTTCGTCCATAATCCATGGTCTGAAAATATTTGCAAATAACACCTCAGTTCCTTGAAATTTTCGTGTGATGAATATTATGATGTGCATGAATGCAATAATCACAAATAAGGGATCACACACAAGGAAAATAAACAAAGGTCAAGGGATGAATCAAGTCATTGTCAAGATCAATCATCCATTTTGGTGGATTATGGTTTACACCTTATCAACACCCAAGTTCCAATGATATTGACAAGACTTGATTTGATCAACCAAGAATCAAGGGTTTATTGTAAGTCACGAGCATGGAGTCTGGGTAAGAACCATCCCAAACGAGTGAACTAAGGATAAAAACCTGTAGATCATGTTCTAAAAAGTTCCCAGAGTCTTAATTGCATCTATCGGATATTACAGGTTAAGATGACTGACTCATCAACCCATAATATTCTCAAGAGATACTCGTCTGAGTGTAGCATCGTGTAACAACTGTTATCAAGTCTACACTTGAACAGTCTCCACACTACGTCCTAAATAGGCCAAGAGGGGTTAAATGTTCTACGGTCCTCAACTTCTCGGACCCCAAATTAGAGATAGTAATGCCTAACCAAAATACTTGTGTGACATTTCAAAATCCAAAAGGGTCTCCACTGAGCAGATGGATCTCAAGCCAACTTGTTAAGGACTACTCCACACAAGTCGAACATGACTATACCATCCTCCTATCTTAATTGAACTCAAGTTCGGGTTAGAACTTATCTCACCACTCAGAGATCACCAAGCACAACAAGCAGATTATATCACACAAACAAATATACATACATCAAATATACAATTATATACACACAAAAAAGTAGACTAAACCCACTGGAGACTACTCCCCAGCAGAGTCGCCACTTAATTTCTGTAGCGGCAAATTCATGTCTATCAAGCTATGGATAAGCAAGACATCAAATAACAAGAGTCGCCACCGCATTTTTATTGTTTCCAAGGTAAAAAGGGGAAAGTACGAATAAAACCCAAAAAATAAGAAGTTTTCAGATTAAAACTAATAAAATGCCAGAGATTACAGGTAAGGGGGTTGGTTACACATAGGGAAGGTGTTAACACCCAAAGTGTCATAGGTACTCATTGGGAGCCCTTTCTTGTGTGCATATGTATTTTGTACAAAATGATGTTTACAAACAAATAGAATGGGGGGATGAGAAAAGAATTCATTAATTATATTTTTGTGTTTGACAATATCTTCAGACTTGTGCCTACGTACCAACATAAAAATGAGGGATCAAAACCTCGTAGTTCGTGATACAAATTTCAAAGTGGATGCATTGCTTTTAACAAAATTAAGTTTGAAAGGCACAAAGGCCTAAAAATGGTTTAAATAAGTTAGTTCTTTTTGGCTTTTGAAAAGTTTTAAGTCAAGTATAGTTAAGTTTATTTACAAGTTTGATTGAGAAAAGAAGTTTGAAAAGGCAATGGCATAAGGCCAAAGTTTCTAGTTTGCAAAAATGGTCTAAGTTTAGAGAAACAAGTACAAACAAAGAAGTTTTAAAAAGGAGGGAGAGATTTTGAAATTAAAGAGATGGGGAGGAGATGAAGAGACTAATCCTAAGCACAAAATTAAAAGTTAAGAGTTGAAAAGATCTGACCAATGGGCTGCAATCCAATAGACAAGAATGTCATATAGAATCCCAAATTCCCTTGAACATTAGAATCAAGAAACAAACAATGCACACAATATTAACTTGAAGATCAAGGCATCAAATAAAGATAGCCACATCCAAGCTTTGCCATTCCATGATCTTCTTCAAATTTGCCCATATAGCAGATGAATTCCACAATGCCACAAGTCACAAGTTCAAAACAACAGCTTCACAGTGATCATGTTGCAGATGAACTCAAATGGATCTTTGATGATATATCAGATGAAGTTTCAGATTACAAACACTTGGTTACATGAAAGTTGGCATTGTCCAAGTCCTTTGCATAGGGAGTGTTGCCTAAATTCTAAGTCCAATTGTCTCAGATTAAACCAACAGTCCACACAAGATATTTTTTAGGGTTTTTTGTTCTTATTATGTACATTAATGGCCAAAGACCATACAAACAAACACAATATACACAAGCAAAATATATCACAAAATATGGTCCAAATGGACAAAGTGAAAATGACATTAACATAAACAATTAGAATGGTATGAATAATGGCAAATGAATAAGGCTTAAAAATAAAGTACATTAAAGTAAATAACTTGAAATTAAATGTTAGTTGTTAATGAGATAGAAGTTAGTATTGTTTTTTTTAAGTCATTCTTTGGAGAACACTCAACCCACTTATCACAAGCATGGATCCTTGAACCAAGACATCTTCCAAAGGAAGGAAAAAAGACCAAGTTTCCATACAATACCATGAAAGAGGGGAGACTTACAATCTCACTAACTAGAATGTTATGCCTTTTGTGTCAAAAATGTAGCGCTATGTTAAGCTATCGTATTTGGACTTATGTAGAAGTCACAACTATTTGAGGTCGGGCAATGGAATTTTGGTGTTAATGCATGTTAGAGACGTAGTATAATGGACTATGCTCATGAAACATACCACACACAACAAAAATATGCAAAAGAGGTGGCCTAATCTCATTCATACTTATGTTGATTTTTCAATCAACTAGCCTTAGGATATTGAGATAACATAGGTCCATGATATGAATGCATAAAGAAGGGGAATAAGATGAAGAGGGAGGGGAATAGATCAAAACTCAAATTGGACAAATGAGGAATTTTACCAAATTAAGATCATTCATTCATTTAGGGAGATGGAATGTATATTCCATCAATCCTCTAAATCCAATGATCTTAACCTAGCAAAGTCAAATCAACATTGACCAAAGCCCAACAACACAAGTCAAACTCATACAAACAATCAAAAAGGCTCAACACAATTATTTGGCATTTATTCCATTTAAAAATACTAAAAATAATGCATTAAATTAAATATGGTTTGTCAAATTCCTAAAATCTCATCAAAACACCAAAGAAACGGCCATGAGATTTATCATAGGTCAAACAAGGTCAAACAACCTTAGAGAAAAAATTTCAGAATTTTTAGAGACTTCAAAGTATTTTTAAACAATTAAAAATATTCACAAAATCAATTAATCATGAAAAATATTAATAATGATCCAAAAAATAATTTTAATTCAAAATATGAAAGAGGATTTTATTTAAATTTTTTTGGTGAAATTCTCATATTTTTTGGATCAATATTAAAATTAATATGAATTAATGAAAATCAGAGGAATAAAATGAAAATCAGAAAATACAAAAAAAACGTGGACCACTTGATCTCCCTCATTAATTGAGGTAGCAGATCAAGTGGTCATCAGCGTGCTTTCCACCATGGACTTAAGTCAATGCGCCACATGGATGGTAATCAAAACCAACGCGAGAGATTAATACATTTTGAATTGATCATGTGGCTTAGAATCTGTCCAACACATCATCGGCGTTAAACCTCCGGTCACCTTCTCAGGCGAACATCGTCGGACTAGTTCAGTCGTCACCATCACATAAATGAAAAAGGAGGACATGATCTGAAAGAAAAAAATAGCGTAGAGCACGAACCTGACCTCAATTTTAACTAAACTCACATATATAGAAAGATATGAGGAGTTGAATTTTGAGGTGTGTCAACTGAGTTGCTTCGATTTGACCTCAAAGCACCTCAATCTTCTTGCCTACATTGGTAGGACTTCAAACAGCCAAAGATCCAAGAGAATTAATGAGAATTAAGTGAGAATCGCAGAGAAGAAAATTTCTAGAAAATACCTTCAATGATGTGCAGAACTTGATCTTGCTTGCTTTAATCCTTGCTTGATCACACTCAGGGAACTTGCAGAAGTGGTTTGGAAATGGGACAAAGCTTTGGATCCTGGAATTTTTGAATCTCCAAACAGTGAGATTCAAACTCAATTTTCAAATTGAAAATTCTCAGGTTTTCCTTTGAATTATGAGGGTTTGAAAAGAGGGGCCAAAGTTGGCGCGCAAGGGATCCTTCCAATGAGCTCAGAGGGCTTGTATTTATAGCAATTGGGAATGTTATTTGCACACTTCAATTTGCTTCCAAATTTGGCAATGTCATGCACATGCTTGCATGGGCGTGTACAAGCCCATGAAGCAATCCATTTTGGTCCAAATGCATCTGAAATGAAGTTGAAATGAAGCTTGAATGGCAAGGCAATGCTATGTGATGTTTTGAACATTTGATCTTTTGACTTGATGCAGACCTGTTAAGACCATGCGCAGCCCTAGCAAACCTTGTCCAAAATGGATGAAATAGGACTGTGTGGAAAGCTAAGATCAAGGGGAACAACTCTTATGTTGAAGACTTTTCCATTTGGAACTTTGATCAAGGTGAATTTTGAGGTGGAAGTTAGGAAATTTAAACATGTTGAAATTGTTTCTAAGTGTCAAGCCATATACCTCAATGTTCCACCTTACAAAACTTTTCAGGTGAGCTCCAAATGAGTAAAGTGTCTTCATCAAAGTTGTAGCTATTTCAAATACCTTCAAATGGTCACAAATTTCATGTCATTTAGATTTAGAATGATAGAGTTATGCATTTTTGAAGTTGAGAAAAATCACTTGTTCGATGGTATAGGTCAAAAATGACCTATAATGTATCCTCATATCACATGCTCATAAAAGTTGATTTAGCTTTCACTCCAAACATAAAATTTGAATTAGACATCTTACATTTGATTCTGAAACTTGGAAATCTTTCATCTCATAAAAATTGAGCAAGTTATGGCCTCGGGAAGTCGACTTTCAAATTAGAGTTTAGACCAAATGACATATAATGTTTCAACATATAAAATGACTTTCCAAGCAAAATTATCTCTATACCTCAACCTGAAAGTTTTTTGGAATGTCATTTAGAGTAACTTTGATCTTGTATGAAATTTTCATATGGTGAAAATTGTAGGAGATAGGGTCTAAGGGGACCCAGTTTTGATCAGATGAAATCATCTGACCAACCACCATCAACCAACCTGCTATCATGCAATTCTCTTGACTTTTTAGGCTCATGGTAGATCATATATGAATAATATGATGAATTTTGAAGTGACCTTTGAGAAATTTGATAGATTGGTGAGGATGCTTATTGAAGAAGTTACTCAAGATACATAGACAAACTAGGGTTTCCAAGGAAAACTACCTTCAAACTCTTGAAGAATACTTGATCAAAGTAACACGTAAAGATCAATGGGACTCATATATGATGCTTAGAGACATTTTGGATCAATCTTTGGTTGTGCTCCTTGCCATGAGAGTATTAATCCCTAGATATGAACTTGATGGATCAAATGGGGATCATGCCCTACCTACCAAAGAGTTAGGCAAATGCAAAAATATATTTGTGGTATTTTGGTTAGTAAAAATGATAATATACAAGTATGATACAATCACATAGTACTTGGTGATCTCTCTGAAAACAAACCCAATGTAAGAGGAGTAAGGAGGATGCTAAAGTGTGATTCCAATGCTAATGCATATGATGAGATTGCATGAGGGATCTTAGGGTCAAAATTGGGGTCTTACAGTAGGGTACATGTTTTGATTATCTTGGCTTATGTCTTCCCGTCTAACAATGATTAATTTATTTATTACTTGGACTTATGCCTCAACAAGCTTAGATAAATGATTCAACATTTGACAGTAATTTGGCTCACTAGAAAAAATATTACTTTGAGTATTCTATTATTCTTGGTGAAAAATTAATGAACACACCGACATATTCATAGAAACTATCTTCATCTTCTTTCATGATAACCTTGGAAGTGTAGGTCTTCAAGGAGATGCTTCTACTTTCTTCTAACAATCCTTTTCTCTTTCCTTTTTTATTAGATTCAGATGCTTCAAGATTCATGATGAATCAACTTTCCAAACATAGTCGAAATATTTAAAGTATTCAAGTCATGTGGCTAGGTGCTCATTCCTGCACATAGACCTTAATACTTTATCAGCCCAATCCTGGTTAAGTAAAGTCACATTGAAATTATAACTGATGATTATATAAATTATTAACATAATGATATTATATTTATTCACATAACTCAAAGTAATTTAATCAACTGATATCAAGGAAGCACCATGATGTCTATTCAATCATATGGATTCCGCTATTTGAATATGGGAGCTCTATTGAACACACCCTTTGGATCGTTCTAGCCCATATCCTAAAATTTTGAGGTTGCAAGACTTGATAAAAAATCATGCTCTGATACCAATTTTTGGTGGAAGATATGTGAATCAAATTGTCTAAAAGGAGTGAAGGGGTCAATAGACCATTCCCCTAACACCATTTTCAAAAACATTTCCTTTTACAAAATCATAATATTACAAGCAGATGTGCATATTACAAACAAAACCTAAAGATATCGGCGATTTTATAAAACATAAGATTAAATGGATATTATATTTAACTCAGATTATTAGTAATCACAACAACTTAGAAAAATGAAGTTTCTTAAACAAGCAATGCAACAATTATCATAACTCAATTTTCATACACATTTCAAATTAAATTTGATTAATAAAATGATCAATCTAAAATAAGAGTTCATACAGTAATGATCACAAGAGAGAACATTCAAATGACTAGCCCTATCACAGACCTAAACTTTAATCAAGCAGTCTCTTTAACCAGATAAATCCTAACAACATGTTATTGTATGAAAGCATTAATACAAACTTAATCATGAAAACTATAGAAGAAACGTGTATGTGTGTGTGTGTGTGTGTGTGTGTGTGTGAGAGAGAGAGAGAGAGAGAGAGAGAGAGAGAGAGAAGTACACAAGAAATATAATGTGTGAGAATTTATACCCATCTGATCTCAGAAGCTTAATCCACTCTTCAATTGTTTCCTATTGATAATTGGTTATCTTCCAGTAAAATAATATTACAATTCCATAACGAAATTGCACAACCATTTGATAAAAGATACTCCTAAAAATAGCTAGCTTTCTATCTTGATCCTCTCTTGTTATATATGTCGTCTGCTTCGTCGATCTTTCAAGATTCATCTGATCTCAACTTAACTCTTTCAAATACAAATATTTTGTGAAGCCTTTGTTCTATAATAACTTTTACTTAGTCTTACTTATATCTTGAAATTTGATATGTCTGAAGAACACAGAAACTCCGGATTTGTCTATACAATTCCACATATCACTACCAAAGAAACCTGGAGAAAAGATTTCTTATTTTTTTGCTCGACTACCAAACTTTGACAACACCACACAAATTGAATTTTGACATGCAACTCAAAAAATTGATAAACATAAACAACGAATGAACCTCCTCTACGATAGATCTCACATTAACTAAAACTTGAGAAGCAACTAAAACATGTTAATATTGCTAGAGGTTGAAGATGACTCCATATGCAAAAGATAGATGTGAAAATGTGTTCATTAAAAGTTGGTTTCCTTAGTTTTTAGAAAGGATTTCAAATTTATGATTATCATCACAATAATCATTGAATCTTATTGGCGAGGGAGAGAGGAAATGATTTATATAGGTGCTTGAGATTATGCATAAATGGTGTTTGATTCGAGTCATAAGCAAAAGTATGATTTTTAGTCAAGTGGAAAATGATTTGAATCAAGATCTGAAATATATGAGAAATCCATTTGTATGATCCAAGTCATTGTTCGAGTCATGAAACATGTTGAAATTCTAGTTATCAGACTTTAGATGTCACACAGGTTGTTATGACATCCAATTCTGCACAGACAAGAATTATGCAGAACTTAAACGTAAGTGCAGTAAATAACACAAGTAATTGTTTACCCAGTTCAGTCCAACATGACCTACATCTGGGGGCTACCAAGCCAGGGAGGAAATCCACTATCAGTAGTATTAATTCAAAGCTAAACTCACCCGTTTACAACTCGTCACTTAATCCCTACCCAATGCAATTTCAATCTTACTCTAAGATCAGAGTTCCTACTCACTCCCCCTCAATCACCTCAGTGATTACTACCTTTAATCAATATTAAAGACAACTTTGAAGTCACACTTCAAACAACTCTTGATTGTGCTTAACAGCTTTAATCAAGATACACAGCACTCACGCTTAAAAGCTTTGAGTGACACAACACTTACAACTCAATGAACACCCTATGCCAAAGCAATCATCTACGTGATAATGGCTTGGCTTACAAGATATGTCTAATACAAGACTCACAAAAATACAGCAGTGAAGTATGATGGACACACTAAATCTTCACGCCTCAAAATCCCCAGTTCTGAATGAAGGAACGACTTCCTTTTATATTGCAGTACTTGGGCCTTTGCACTTGTATTCTCCTGAATTTAAGGTCACGCGAGTTCCCCTAAATTCCACATCTAGGTTACTAACAAATAGGCTATTTGTTAGGTTCATTAAATGTAGCTTGGTTGTTGATTTCCTGGATTTTCTCTCAGCTGTTGAATCCCTGAAGAATAGCCTGAGAAAAAGCTGAAACAGAAAACTGAACAACCTACAATATAGCATATGCTGTCAGGAATGAATGTCACGACATTCAACTTGACATCAAGGATCATATGCTAAGTCTGTTTTTCCAGAAAACAGTCTGTACAATTTTGCTGACCTGTATATGACCAAAATGACCATACTACAGTAACAGCTTACATTAATAAATGTCAAAGTATCCAATTTGACATTTACACATTTGGCCTTAAGTCAGTTCTGTTATCCTTTTGAAGAACAGACTAAGAAACATGCTGAAGTATAGCAGAACACCACTCTGTCTATTGTTCAGTATATGCTGTCAATGATGAATGTCAGAACATCCAGTTTGACATTCAGTCAGTAGGCCTTATGCCAGGTCTGGTATTTCCTTAATAACCAGACTGGAATTAAATACTAAGTTCTTCCAGAACACCAACTGTTCTATTCCTTAGTATCTGCTGACAGGGATGAACGTCACAACATTCAATAAATCCTCTATTAGCTCATCCTGCAGTAACTACTCAAGTGTGTCATGACATCAGTCAAGACATCAGAGTACAGTTAGATATTCTAACCTATAATGCAGTCACACATACACACCATGTCATGACATCAATCAAGACATTAGAATCCAGCTAGTGTTTTACCATATAATGCAGCCAATTAAACACCTACACGTGTGATAGTGGCAAGTCATGGAAATGAAACCTTCTATGATTCAAGTCAAGTGTAACCTATGATTTGAAGCAAAAGGTGTTATGATTCGAATCATGACAGCTATGACTGGAGTCGTGAAAGCTTCAAACATTTTCTAAAAGCTTATGTTTCGTGTGATTCAAGTCATGGGATGTGTGATTCGAATCATACACCTAGAGTCTCAATTTTTTTGCAACTTAAAAGAGATTTTGAAATTCTACCAATGCCATGACTTGAACCAATCTCAAATATGACTCTTGGTCCAAAAACTCGACAAAATGACTTAAAGCATATTGCTCACACTAAAAAAAATAAGCAATTTGATTTATGCATGCAAAAACACGATTTGATGTGAAATCCTATTTAAAAAAGCATTGCACTCATCTTTAAGATACTCGTAAAGATCTAAATTAAAGGAGACTCAATTACGAAACCGATAAATAAGAAACGATAATAAATGAGATACGCACCGAAACCAAAGCTCTATAGGGAAGAAAAACTTCAGTTAGGCCCCAGTTAAGAGATCATTTAGGCTTCCGGCTCTTTCCATCCCTCGGCCTCTTCTTAAATATCCAACAGTTCAATTTGTCATTCGTCCCCATGACTTCTACCTTCACCCCTGTAAATTGAGCAATAAAAGATTCATATAACTCCTTTTAGGAATTTATGCAAGTATTGGGCGGGGCCTTGAACCATGTCATAGAGGATCCTTTGAGACTCAATATAAATAACTTATATTTCACAGCTCCATGGACATGGTAGTAGTCAAGCATGATGTCTACATCCATAACATGTTCATAAATATCTCTCATGCCAATGTAGTTATCCAACTTTGGAGGTTTCTCTAGGGACTATGAGATCCCTTCCTCTGGTCAGAAACCTGTACTTCGGCGTCGCTCCTATTCCCTTTTGGGGAGTGATGTGACACTACAACAGGAACAAAGACTCCCTAGTGGATCGTTACTGCCACCTCTTCCTCTAAAATCATGTAGAGGAGTCTGGTGTTCTTGATGCCTGATACAATCTGGTACTTTATGGGCTCCTCAACTATGGTGCAACTCTCTAGCTGTCACACAAAGCTTATTTGTATACGGAGTGATCCCTAATGGGAGCATGTTGTAGATTCTCATTAATTCGAAGAAGTCTCTCAGTCAAGAAGTGTGAGTTCTGTTGTTACACTAGGTTTTAAACATTGTTCAGTAGATCGTTATCCACTTGCATGCCTAAGTTGAATGGAGTTGTTTGATGTTTTTAATCATCTCTTGTCTAGAAATTTGTGATGGTGCCAAAGGTTGCTTTGAGGTTTGGCCTTGAAGTAGTTGTTGAAAAGACTGAAAGTTCAAGAGAACTTAAAACATTCTCTGGATGATTGCCTGATGAACTATATTTGAAGGATTATGATCAAATGGAGAAGTGATCAGAACCATATCTTCCTTGACTATAAGAGTAATTGGAACCTCAACCTCGTGATAAGTAGTTTTGACTATTGCTACGGTTAAGGCGACATGGTTGTGTTGAGTGACTAATCGAATATATTTCAATGTCTCTGTGTTTTTCACGAGATCTATTGAATGTTCGAACATAAAAAATATCAATTGTTACTAAATTGTGGAGATTCAATGGAATTAGATATTGATTCTCACATATGACACCAATGATCTGGTGGAGCTCAAATCCGATCCATTGCGCTTATGAGGTACTGTCTGGTTTGTATGTGAGAACCCTCGCAACTTTGTCCTTTTGAAAAGGCATCTCATTGTGTAAATGGGTATGTGTGTTATATATAAATTACACTTGTCTTGATTCCCAAGAAATGTGGGATTATTTTTGTCAACCCAAAATAGTTGCCCCCAGACGAGGGCTAAGGGGAGTGGTGCGAACTTTGAGTTCTCAGAGATGGGGCCAATGTTCTTGTCGACCTCAAGTCCGCGTTACCATGGCTACAAGCTATTGTCTACTTTAGGTGTGAGAATCCTTACGACTTTGATCATTAGAAAATGCGTCTCGTTTGGTTGAGGTGTATGAGTGTTGTATAAAAAATATACTTAGCCTTGACTCACAAGCAATTTGGGACTATTTTGACAAATCTGAAATAATTGCCCCCAGTTGAGGCTAAGGGGAATGGTGCTAACATTGAGTTCCCTCATACGGTGTCAATGTCCTGTTATGGAATCGAGAATAAAGAGCAAGATCATGGAGAGATCTCCTGATACGTTGGTGAATGCTTTTGATAAAACGACACATAGTATATTTGCAAAGTTAACATTCTAATGTCCAGTTCATTGAAGTATTCGAGAAACAATTTAGTGGGAAAGTGAACAATATATCTAGAATTAGTGTATGTGGAGCTTATATAAGGCGAGTGGTTAAAACCACTTCCATTCGACCTGATGCGTTGTGTGGATAGCAGTTAGACAATCTAACAGTGGCAGATAGGTCGTAGCCGGGGTTGCATGCTTTGTGCTTGGGTGAGATCTTACCTGCTCCTACTCGTTGTTTGAACCCTTCGTATTTGGTCACGTGATTGGGCCTTTAGTCATGTGACTTATACATGGCCTGGAGCAGAGGTATATCATTAATACTTGAAAACACATTATAAAAAGTGATAACAATTTTAAAATACGGTCTTACATTTGTGGATAATTACTACACTCCACCTTAATTTAATATGTACTTTTTATGAGTTGATAACAGATTTGAGTTTTCTAATGTTAGTTAAGATAAAGTTTCATGTATGGCCAATACTGATTCTCAAGTTTCATGCTCTAAATTTTGCAATATTTTATCATTGATTACAACTAGTGTGAGTGAGTTAGAAAAGAATGGCCACCGAGATGAGGGTCTTAGCTTTTAAGATAGCTGTAAGATACTCTTGATTAGTAGCCAATACCATAACCAATACCATGTTGCAACTTGCATGAGCCAAATTTGAAAATCTAACCTTTTGAGATTGTACAGGCTTTGTTTATTAAGATATAATCTTCAGCACAATCTCATGTGCATATTTAAGATTATGGTGGTATTAAAATATTCACAAAAAGCACACATGAGATATAAGATCAATTACTATATCTCATAGGAAAATACTAGTTAATTACTTTTTCTTCACTATATAATACATCACATTAAACGACTCAAACTCAAACAAACCCCTCACACATATTCTTTACCTTTAATTTCCTCTCTCTTTCTAGTAACAACACATAAAAACTACCTAATTATTCTCTCAATTTTTCAATGGATCCATCCCATATAATTGCTTATGCAAACTTCAGTTGTGAAATAAAAATAATACAAGCTCGAAACGTTGAATTCATCAAGTCCACTAAACACTTGTTCGCTAGGTTGTATGTTCCAACAGGAAACAACAAAAGAATTCAACTCAACAGCAAAAATGTTTGGGACAAGTCTTTTAATCTTGATTGTTCTTGCCCAGAAGAATTCTTGGAAAACCTTAATCAACAAAGCATTGTGTTGGAGCTAAGGCAGAAGAAGATGTGGGGCTCACAACTTATTGGAAAATGTGAGATTCCATGGAAGGTGATTCTTCAATCACAAAACATGGAGTTAAAAAAATGGTTGAAAATGGATTTGAAGAGTGGAAGTGATAGCAAAGAGGTTATGTTGACAACACCAGAAGTGGAAGTAGAGATTAAAGTAAAAGTGTGTTCGGTTGCTGAGATGGAGAAACAAAATAACAAGAGGTTTAATAATTGGAATGAGTGTGGATGTAAAAATGGGCATGATCATAATGCTTGGTGCAATGCAGAAGACTGTGATATATTTGCGCTTGGTGCAGCTTTGGAAGCTTTTTGATTTTGATGCAAGATTATGCTATGAACATATATAAACTAACATCAACCTAATTAACGTATCATTGTATTGAATAGATTTTTTTGATAAAGTTATAATATATTGATTCTATATAAACTCTCAAATGGATTATCTTTTAATTTTATATATTGGAGTTCTTTACATGGTTTATGGTTAGTTTCTCTTTGTAGCAAATTTTTGTCATAATAGTTTAAATCTCCTTTTTTCTTTAACATGAAAATTGATTGTCTAAGTTAAATAAATGAAGTAAGTTTGATTAAAAGTATTAGGAAATGAGATATAGAACACAATTATAGCCACTTTCATATTCCAGGTCGCTCTCGTCCAAATCTTACATCATAGCCATCATGGAAGTGGTATTCAATGATGAAGTTATTTGGGGGATATAGCATATCCCTCGTGATCGAACCATATTATTGATGGTAGACGCTGAGGTAGTTTATGAGTTATACGATGGCACAATTTTCATTTGATTAACACTAAAAGTAGACATGTTAGTATGTAGCCCAACCATCATCGACTTTGACATGCCATAACGGTAATCCCTATTGTTCATTGGCATTGTGAATCCAAACAAAGGTCTTGCGACTGCAGGGTTGAAAAGGGTATTTCCTGCATGTGGTGGGAGTGTTACCCCCTGTGATGACAACGATGCAACTGGCGTCGATGACACCACCAAAACAGTTGTCCTAATCGGCGTTGACACAACCGCTTCTTCAACCGTCAATTTGACTGGTTGTTCTACTACGTTCTGGGGATTATTCTGTGTACTAGTGTTATCTATGGAGGGATGCGTCATTTTTGATAAAGACTTTCCACTTCTTAAACGCATGCAAAATACCCAAAATAATTCATGAACACAGTGCAAGCTTATGAAAGAAAGTTGTGCTTATCTATAATAGACAAGAGTTTTAGCACGTGTCCCACTGGGCATGCCAATTTCTTTATGCTGAAATTTCGTAAACAACTGCTAGTCTCTTACTTAAAGGTTACTTGCAAGATCAACTAGAGAATCCTATGACATAGTGCTAAAAAATGTACTTTTATAGTGTTGGTTAAAAAAAAGAGCAATTTCGACTTGGTCGAAATAGTTGTAGAAAAGATGTAAAAAAATAGGATTTAAAGACAATGCAGGTATGAAGATTGTATGAATAAAAAATAAAGTGACAACGCAGGTAAGATAAAAATGAAGACAACTTAGCAGAAATCGTAAAGGAATTTAAAGACTTTGCGTTGAAGTAAAAGGTGGTGTTTCAGAATTCATATATTGTCTCAATCAAACTCATTTCTCTACCGTTGGTTTTTTGAGTACATGCGAGATTCTGTGATGAAAATAAATGAACACCCCGGATTATAACACTATAAACTCTATTTATACTAATATGAAATAACGGCTTCCAAACGCTCCATTCTTCAGCTTTACCCATGTAGACTTCTGCATGCATTTTGTCCATGCATTACCTCTATGTGTCTACAAGGTAAAACTAAGGAGTAGTTACTGATTTTTTGAACATAACGCTTTTGCATGCTCAGATAACAGTCACTTCAACGCGCTCCAAAAAATACTAAGTCCCATTTTTCTCTATTTGAGACTTCTACAATGTACACATCATCAAACTTTTTATTGCCCTTAACTTATGCTGAGATTTTCCCTTCTGTCGAAAATCTTAGCTAGCATCTACGTTCCAAAAAAATTATAACACACACTAATGTAAAACAATATTTTTTTATCAAACCAACACAATTTTCTCAAACTAACACTATATAAAGTGAGTTACACTAGATAAAATGAGTTACGTACGAAAAACATAATGATAAATCCTCTTTAAGTTGGAAGAGTTGATGTTCGAGTTGTTGTTCGAAGATGAAATTTGAGTTTTGATGAAAATCACGTAGGCTTTTTAAGAGAATGAAACGAGGAGTGGTTATAGGTAAATAAAAAGTTAGAGTATAGTTCTATGAAGTGTTCATGCAAAAGAACTAATGTGTTGGGTATAAGGGATAACCGAGGGAATAAGTTAATTTAAAATTAAAAAAAATATAGAAAATCGTCGTATTCTTGAAATTGCAGGCAAATGATATTACCCCTCAGTTGGACAAATTAACCGAGGGATAATACAAATTTAAAAATAAAAAATAAAAATAAAAATAAGGGCATTTGAAATTATTAATTATGTAATTAAAAATAAAATAAATAAAGGTAAAAGGGAAAGGCGCCAACTGAGAAAATATAACGCTTGGTCCCTAAGCCAATTGAAAAATAAATAAATAAAGGAAAATGCAGTAACAAGGATTCAAAGCATATGCCATGGTAGATCTATTCCCTCGGTTTTCTCTAAAACGAGGGAATACGTTGTATATATTTAAAAACAAAATCACGATGCTCCCAGAACATATACCTCGGTTGTTTGTTGGACAAGGTGAAACCTTTGTCATATAATATATAATTTGTAGTAGTCATATGTGCATTAAATGTTAGTCTCATCATCGAGACATTTACAAGACCTTTCTGACACATGTGACTTGGTTTCTAGGCTAGGGCGTGTCTTTTTCATCCAAGATGCCCGAGTGTACTCAAATTCCATTTGTATTTTTAAGGCGAATCTTAACTATTGTTTTTCATCTTCCCATTTGTTTATACTTGGACAGTTGATTTAATCATCATGATTTACTATATATAGGTCATCTTATCCTTCAAACAAACTTTCAATCATTGTGCAAGATGAGACTTTCCTTTTTCTCAAACTCTGACATTCGTCCCTGAGCTCTGGTGACCTTTAGTTTCGTCATCCTTCCTCTCAGTTTGAATTATGCATTTCTCGAATTATTGTCACATCTAAGTTTCCTTTTCTTCTAACCTCTTATTTGATTCGCTTCTTCTTCAGGTACCGTTCCTAGCCTTTTTTCTTACATTTTGCTCATTTTGTTTGACTCTCTTTTCCATGACCAACGTAGGAAATGTACCTGCAAATATGTTAAAAATCCTTGATAGGGGTAATTCTTTTCATCCACCATAATATAATATCCTTATGTGACAAATGTTGATATTTAAAGGTTAACCAACCTAACCCAAACCTCATCGTGTTTAGCGATAATTATGGCACTGGTGAGGGTTGTGTAGAAGTTGGTGATGAACATTTTAGTGCTTCCTCTGATGAGGTTATTGACAAGTCTTTTGAAGAGGGTAGGTGGATGTATTACATTTGTCCTGTTGTTAGGGGTGTATATGCAGTCCCTTCTCCTCCCATTAAGTATGTTGCATATTCGAATTCTATCACAGTTTCTCGCAAAGAGCAAAGGATTTGTTGTATCATTAGGACCTTTAGGGAAGCAAAAATGGTCGGTACCTTAATGAGATAGAGGTTAGAGATCATAACAATTTTTGAAGCCATTTTCAACTCATGACTAGCATTATCTTTTTCATGACAGCTGGGCATACATGATTTGATGAGAGCCTGAAGATTTATAGAGTCGGTTGATGTTGAATAGTACCACTCAATGGATCTCTAATTGATGATGATGATGTCCTCTTTGGTTAGAGTGACTAATATGAAGAATTCTCGCATAGATTTGGGTATGTTTTCTGACTGGTCGATCTCCCACATCGATTCTAGAAAAATGATTTTCAGTTTTTTGACCATCCCCTTTTAGAGTGCATATTATCTAGGCTAAATGTTATACTACACTTCAACGAGTTTAAGAAAAGGGTGTTAAGACAACGGAGAATAGCCTCTCTCAAATATACTCAGTTGCCCAGGTTTTCGTCAAAATATTCCAATATTAGTCTGAATATTAGAATTAAGAAATGTTTCTTACTTTTTTTTTTAAAATTGTACACCAAAAAGTTTTTGGGGAGTCTGGGAGAGTCGGGAGCACCAACCTGACCAATGTTCCAGGAGCACAAGAGAGGGAGACACCACATCTCAACCCAAAACCTTAAGGTGTTAGGCAAATGGGTTCACTCTCTTATATATCCAACATTTCATCCATTCATAGACAATATGAGACTTTAACCACTCACATTTCCATGCAACATTCTCCCCCACAAGTGTGATTCCCCCCATATTCTATAACAGGATCCAACATCAGATCCAATTTCTGATCCCCCACAAAGTTGTACCACTGTTTAGGAGTGATCAATGTATTTCAACACACTATATTTTACTTTGTACTAATACTTTTGTATGACTTCTCACATTATTTTAATTTCTTTTAATAGGTTTTTGAAAGTTAAGTTGAGTTCTACTTATTTTCTGAAAAAAGTGCTTATTCTTTGAATAAACGGTGATGTGGCACTTTCTCATTGTGCATGTTATAACTCAACCCACGAGATATCGTTTGACGCGTTCTAATATGAGTTGGAAAGCTGAAAGGGTAATCTACAAGTTTCGTGTTAAAGTTAGAAGCAAATTCGGAGTGCATAAGAGTCGCATAATTCATTTTCAATTCAGACTTAAGAAAATACTTAGCTTTTTGGGTTGTTTTGTAATTTTTTGGGTCAGTTGCTATTAGGCTGGAATTCCCTTGCTCTATTTAAACAAATTAATAGTTTTATGATGGAATTATTTAGCATTCATGAAATAAGAAATAGGGATTACAACATCGGTGGAGAGCTAATTCCCAAAGAGCCGATTGTTGGTGCACAAGAGGAAGAAGATGGAAGAGAAGAGAGAGAAACTGAATCGTAACTTACTTTCAAAGAGAAATTGATTAATATTAAAATCATGTTACTCTACTCTAACTGAATAAAGGTTCAGTATTTATACATACACTAAGACTTAGTTGTCAACCTAAATGCATCTCAAATTAAACTTAAATGACACTAAAATGAAATGCTAACTCAATATTGCATTACACTCCATTAACGTGCCTTAATCCATATTCATAACTATAATCAACAACACAAATTTCACCCCTTAATTGGATAAAATATTCAGCCTTGATAGCCTTAGTCAGAACATCTACCACTTGCTTCTGAGTACTACAATGCATTAATTCAAGCACCTCATTCTGAACTTGATTCCTCATAAAATGAAACGTCTACTATTACAAATAACGTTTTTAACGTCGCACGCGAAAGAGTTGTAACCTCGGCTACCGAGGAGACGCGATGAAGGGTGAAATGAAAAGATGTCACTTAATACCTCGGTTAATGAAAACCTGAGGGGTAAAATATATGATCATGGGTTTGAACCCCAACATCTACATTTTTATTATTTAGAAAAACAACGCCTCATAGCTCTCGGTTTATCCACTAACCGAGGGGCAAGATAGATTGTTTTTTTAATTAAAACTCGTTAGATTGTTTACATAGAATATTAATAAAATAATTTATTTACAAACTACAATGTTTATCCATAATATTACAATGTTTACAAAGAATATTAAAATAAAAATTAATTAGTCCATGAAGATCATATATTAGATCTTCAAATCCTTGATATTTGGTAAGATCAGTACTGGGTGTGACTATATTCTCAATGGCTTTTCCTTGCATGGATTTGTTTCTGATATAAAATATAAAAAGGATTGATAAAAAATGTTAGATAAATAAATGATTTTTGCTCAAATAAATAGTTAGGACCACAAACCTTAAACCCAAATAATTTTCTGCTCTTGCATCCATCTTAGCAATCTTTTCATGGCAAATGATCTTGCAAACCCATAGAGGTGGATGTAGATATATTTCAAGCGCTTCATGATGCTTCACTTGCTTCTGCATACTCAGAAATATGCATTTATAATGGAATTTTTTTATGTTTCACGCTGATCACTAATGACCGTGTCTTGAGAGTTGATATCTTATGAAATGAATGACATATATTTGATCAATATAATCACTAATAGTTTTTTATGTTTAATTTAGGTAAAATACTTTAACCGTCATTTTAATAGAAAATCGAGGTAAATAAACTTTTTTTATATATATTTCATTGATTACAAAGAATATTTATAAATAAAAAATATAATAAAAAAGAAAGGTTCCTTGAAATTGTTGGTTTCTGGTTTTTCCCCTCGTTATATGAAAAAACTTAGGTAATATGTTGTTTTAATATTTAAAAAAAATAGTAATGATCATCACACCTTAGAATCATATAACTAGAATAGCAATGATCATCCCTATTTAAAACGAAACGTATCTTTTGTATTTTCAATGACGTGTTTGAGCTTCTCTGATCGTTTCACTTCCTATTTTCCAATTTATTTATACATTTACAAGTCTCATTTCATTTCCATGTCTTTGTGTCTTCAAGTCTAGTTTAAAAGTATTATCTTTTTATTCAAAAAATGTCTAAAAAAACCTTCAAAGGAGATGAAAATCTTTGTTCGTTATCAATGAAATTTATGTTGATTTTGATGAGTTGAAAGACCAAGGTTTTGATCTAATTAAACTATTACCGAACATAAGTTGAAAGGTTATTTTGACATCCTTCATGGACCCATCTACACTAATATCGTAACAGAGTTCTGGTTAAATGCCTCAGTTAGGAAATCCGGTGAGGATTCCAAGTTAATACAGTCCAATGTATATGACTTTCCTATCACCATTACTCCATCACTTATTGCTCATACAATAAAGTTTGAAAGGAGAGGTAGTTGTGTTGAACAATATAGACTCAAAAATGTATTCTCAAAACACATTCTCCTAATTTATGCCAACTACAATAACTTCACCAGACATGTTACTCTCATCCCAATTGCAAAAGTTTGGCATCAATTTCTAGTGTCAAATCTCCGTCCAAGAGAGAAACAATTAGAAATGTATACTTCAGACGACAAGCATCTTTTGTCCCTCCTTATCCACAACGTCAAAATTAGTTTTCCTCTTACTATTTTTAACTTCTTCATGGAAATGGTTGTGACTTCTCGCGAGGAAATAACTTTCCTTATACCATATGGAAGAGTTCTTTCATAACTTTTCTCTCTGTTAGGGATAGTTAAAGGGTAAAAGGAGCATGATTAATTGTTAGAGTTGAGTGGAGTCAGACGTTTGAATATGTGGAATACTTATTTGTTGCCCCGTTCTTTTGTTATCTATTATCCTGCTTCTCTGACTATCAATGAAAATTTTCCTTTCTTTTTGAATCGTATTATTGTGTGATCTTTTTTATTGATTACAAAGATTTTGATTTTTTCTAATTAATTTAGAAAAAAATATAGGAAAAAAATTTAACAAAGAAAAAATGGAATCTGGAAAGGCGTCAAGTGAGAAATACTAATTAAACCAATGAAAGAAACATAAAAATGAAGTAATCGGGATTCGTAGAGTCCCTAATATTTATATTCCCATGCTTTTTACAAAAGATCGAGGTAATAGTTTATATTAAAAATAAAATAGCGCTATTTATAGATACATTCCCTCGATTTTATGGAAAGATGAGGTAAAAGGTTGTTAGCATGATGCTACCACGAACTATACTCTCAGTTTTTAGCATTTCGAGGTGAAAGTTTCGTCATAAAAAGTGTTATTTGTAGTAGTGTCCGTATCAATGTGCTTTCTTCTTCCATACAACACTGGATTCTTGGCAAGACTTATAGCTAATTTATTGTCTATTATCGTCTTGACTGGTTAGCTTACCTTGAACTTCAGTTCCTGCAGCAAATTCATCAGCCACACAGCTTGACAGGCGGACAATGCACCAACAATGATTCAACTTCACATGTTGACAAAGCACCAACTGGTTACTTCTTGGAACACCAAAAAATATGACATCCCAGATATTTGAAGAAATATACAAACGTAATTCTTATGTAAACCATGTCTCCACACCGATCAGAGTCTGAATAGCATATCATCTCTGAATCAATTTCAACACCAGAAAAGAATAGAATTCCATACTTCAGAGTCCCCTTGATGTACCTCAGAATCCTGACAGTAGCTTGATAATGTGAACACTTATGTTTACTCATAAACATACTCACTATTCTAACTACATAACAAATATCAGGTATGATATTGCACAAATATCTCAAGAAACCAACCGACTGTTTGAAAATTGTAGCATATACATCATCGCCTTCAGAATCAGAGTCCAACTTATGGTTTGTCTGAGAAGGTGGAACTGTAGACTTGCAGTTTATCAGATCAAATCTCTTCAGAAGTTCAAGTTCATACTTCATTTGATGTAAGATTCTTCACTTAATAGTGCATAATCTCCATCCCTACAAAATATGTCATATTACCTAGATCAGTCATCTCAAACTCATTTATCAGCACCTTCTTGAACTTATCTATCTCATATGAACAGCTCCCTGTTAGTAATATGTCATTAACATATAAAGACACCAGAATCATATTGCTATCAAATATATGTTGAACATAAACACCGTACTTCATATCACATTTCTTGAATCCTTTAACTCGAGTGTCAACACTGCACCATAGTTGGATTTAGACTTGTTCCAATCCTACGCTTTTGATTCTTTCACAATAACATCTCTGCT
Organism: Lathyrus oleraceus; assembly: GCF_024323335.1. NCBI lineage: Eukaryota > Viridiplantae > Streptophyta > Magnoliopsida > Fabales > Fabaceae > Lathyrus > Lathyrus oleraceus. The sequence goes on from NC_066583.1 coordinate 207,783,897, forward strand.
AAATTCATGTTTGTTAGTGATAAGACAGTAAAGCTTATAAGCATTTGTTATTTTGTACCCTAAAAGCAACATAACTCTGCTTTTGTCATCCAATTTCCTTCTCTTAACATCTAGAACATGTTTATAACAAACAGAACCAAACACATTTAGATGGCTCACACTTTGCATGTCTCCAGTCCACTTCTTAATAGGAACTATTTCCTTCAGTTTCTTAGTTGGCAATCTGTTGAGCACATATGTTGCAATGGCAATAGCTTCTCCCTACAAGGTGTGAGGAAGCTTCTTCTCCTTCAACATTTTCCTTGTCATATCAAGCAAAGTTTTGTTTCTTCTTTCAGCAAAACCATTAGGTTGAGGAGTGCATGGAGCAGTAACCTCGTTCTCAATTCCATTCTCCTCATAGAACTTCTTGAACTCCGTATATTTGGACTCACTCCACCATCAGTTCTGATAATTTCAACTTCTGACCACTCTGTTTTTCAGCCTTCACCTTGAACTTTTGAAACTCAGCAAACACCTCATGCTTAAACTTCACGAGTGCTGCCCATGCCATTCTTATGTACTCATCCACAAATGACATAAAATAATTGATTCTTCCAAGTGAAGGTACTCCAAATGGTCCACATACATTAGAATGCACTACTCCTAAAGCATGTATTTCTCTTAGGGCTACTTCTGATGCAAATGGCAATCTAGGTTGCTTACTTTCATGCATATCTCACATGACTTCTTAGGCTTCACAATATTAGGAATACCATGTACCGACTTCTTATAACTCAGATGCCCTATGCTTTTAAAGTTCAGATGCCTTAATCTCTTATGTCGCAACTCATTGTCACCTTTAATACCTTCTGCACTAAGGCATTTGGTTTCAACGGCTTCCACATTCACCTTGAATGTTTTGTGGCTTCCCTGTTCAGACTACATAATCAGCTTCTGATTGAATCATACAACTTCAAGAGATTGTCCTTCAAAGTAACTGAGAAACCTTTCTAAATTAGATGACCTTCGCTCATCAAATTTCTCTTCATGCCAGGAACATACCAAACATCCTTGAACATAAAAATTTTGCAACTCTTCACTCTGACCTTGACATTTCCCATTCCTTCAACATTCAAATACTTATCATCAACACATCTGCTCTTTGTCCTCTTTCTAGAGTCAAAATTAATTAGTCATTATTTGTATCTAGTTAGGTGATTCGAGCAGCGAATGTCCATATACCACATGTCTACCAAATATCCATCATCAGATTCAGAAGCCATCAATAACACATGCTCCTCATCAGATTCTCCTCCGGTTATGTTTTCTTATTTTGATTCCCTTTCCTTGTTTGACCAACAATCAACAATAAAGTGAACAAACTTCTTACACTAGTAACATTGAACCTTATTTTTGACTTCTCATTAGAGTTATAGGTTTATGACTTCTATTAACCATCATGTCTCTTCTTGGCCTCTAATCAAGACTGCTTCTGATTCTTCTTACCAAAAGACGCTTCCAGAACCTGCTCTACCTCTCTTTTAGAGGTTCTCTCAGACAGACGCAACTCTTGTGCATTTAGACAGCTTTGTAACTCTTCAATTCTCATGGTGCTCAGATCCTTAGAATGTTCAATTTCTACATTAATGTAATCAAACTAAGAAGTAAGAGATCTCAGTACCTTCTAAATGATTACTTGTTCAGAAAGAGCTCTCCACAAGATTTCATCTAATTCATGATCAGAATCACTCTGGAGATGTAATCTGGAATCTTCTTATTGTTCTTCATGTTGAGATTCTTATACTGCTTACGTAGAGGCTAAAGTTTCCCCTTCTTCACTAATGCATCACCTTCGTAGCATCATACTAGTGTGTCCCACATAGCCTTCACCATCGTCGAATCAATAATCATCTCAAACACATTCACATTCACACATTGATGGATATAAAACAAAGCTTTATGATATTTCTTCCTCAACTCTATATACGCGTTCCTTTGTGCCTCAGTTGCATCCGCTGCAATAACTGCGTAACTATCATTGATGAGATCAAGAATATCTTGAGCGCCAAACAACACACTCATCTGAATTATCCATCGATTCATGTTCTTTCCATCAAATAATGGAAGCTTTGTGTCCAAGCTACCATTTCCATGTTCATCTTTGATCTTGTGCAGGAATTCACTCAGATCTCACCAAACACTCGTGTTTCCCAATCCCGCAGAATACATAAATATGATTTTGTTATGATTCCAATCATGAATTCAAAATAATTTCAAAAAAAAAATCAATCACACAAGCCTCACGTTCACCTAGTGTTTCCCGTGGATCCGATCTAGAGCTCTAAATACCAATTTTTGCTTCACAAGAGGAAGAAGATGAAGATGATAAGATGGAAAAGAAGAGAGAGAAATCAAATCGTAACTAACTTTAAAAGAGAAATTGATTGAAATGAATTTCGATCTCCCGTAATAGCAACCGGGGGGGGAGGGGGGTTAGAACCACTATATATGTTTTTTGTTTATGTATCATTCCACACTATGTATGATGCAACATCCTTTTTCTCTTCTTTTTTTCCATGCATGTTGTTCTAATTACTTATGTTTTGTGAAACTAAGAATTCTATGTTGATCAACAATGAGCTTTTATGTTCTTGTTCTTATAGAGCAATACATATAACCATAACAAAAGTTCCCATGTTTACTTGTTATCGTCAATTTAAGAGTCCAGAGGTTCTATATCAAGCCTTTATTTGATAACAAATGAAGTGGATGACAACGAGATCCACATGTGCGTTGCACACATTTTACACATGGATGTTGAAATTAGACACCTTTATATATTTTATGCCCTTTTTCGTATTTTAAAGTTTGTTGTAATGCACATATTGGATCTTATTCAACCTTGTATACCAATAATTGGTAATAAGATCTCCAGTTCGATTCACAGGGAAACATGAGCGTACGGTGAGGCGTGTGTGATTGATTTTATTTCTTGAATTCACGATAGTAAACAAAATCTCATTTCTTGATTTTTCAGAATTGGGAAACACGGGTGTTTGGTGAGATCTGTGTGAGTTTCAGTGCACAAAATCAAATATTAACTGTCGCAACCTGAAAAATACAGTGCGCGAAAAAAACAACCGGCGAAAGAAAAAGACAGAAGAGTCGCCACCGTGTGTTATTCATCCCAAAGGAGGGAAAGGAAACGCTCGAAGTAAACCTGAAAAAGGAAAGGACAAGACGGGGTCTCACAACCAAATCTTGGGTTCGGGAGTCGGTTATGCGAAGGGAAGGTATTAGCACCCCTACGCATCCATAGTACTCTACGGGATCCACTTTTGTGGTTTTTGTCTATAGGGTGTGGGTTTACCTAATGTGTTTATTTACTAAAAAGGTTAAGAGAAATGACTCGCGCGGATGTCGCATCCACTACATACGTATCTCATCTGAATATGAGAATCAGAGTAAGCCGTAGTTCGGCTAACTACGGGGTTGTGGATTGGGTTTTGGACGAACGACGTCACTACGCAATCTACCGGATGCTCGACCTTTGGAGACTTACTCGCCTGTAGTAGAAGGAGTTAACGTGTTGCTTTGGGTTTTAGGGTTTGGGATGCTCGAGGGCAAACAGGCAGTCCTTGACGAAGGAACCGTGCTACATGTGGGGATATGAATACAAAACACAAAACATGTATCTCAAAGTAAAATGCCACCAAGGGGCTCAAACATTGCCTCCTATCGAGGTCTTCCAGCTAAGAAAGCAGTAAAATGCAGGAAAAATGTAAAAGTACCACACGGATAAAGATCCGAAGTAACAGCAATTAAAGGAACGATAAACCCTGAGATCCTTCCAAGCTAACATCATCAAAGAAAGTGGGTCAGTACAGGTAATCGGAATGAACCTCCAGGGGTTATCCCACAAATAAAGTGGGAAACCACGCAAGTTATCCCTGCAAAAGTCATGTGCCTTCACAAAAACTCAACAAAAGGGTTAGTGAAACAAGATAGGGTAACCAAGAGTTGCCCCCAAATCAAAATGTAACCACATGAATAATTCCATCAAAATTCACAAAAACCTCACAAAAAGCAACCAAGGGTAGGAGGCCTAAACCTCTTGTCAAACACATGCATCAAAAGGGTATCAAATTCACCCATAATACCTCATACATTTAGAGCATTCAAATTAAAGGCATAAAGATGATGGATATAGGGCAAACCTGATTGGAGAGCTTGATTGAAATTGAGTTGCACCCGTGAGGTTTACAAAACAATCTTTAGGGTTTATGTGAGGCAGAAGTGATTCTGTGCAGTTGAGTTCCCTTTAGGGTTTGGAGGCTGCTCTGAACTCTGTTAGTTCTTCTCTCACTATCTTTTTCCTCAGGGTTTTGTTACAAGGAAACCTCAGAGTATTTTACTTCTCTCAAAATCTTTCTCCAGTGAATCTCCCAGTGTAACTCCAAGTGTGTTTTCCTCTACTGAAACTTCAGTATTTATAGACTGATTTTCGTGGGTAGTGGGCTCAAATGAGGGAGACCCAAGTCCAAAAAAAATTTGTTATATTTTATTTATTTATTTAATTAATTTTATTTATTTATTTATTTATTTATTTCGTTTTTTTTTTCCAGGAAAAATGAAGGGTAAATTTTGGGGTATTACAGCTGCCCCTATTCAATCAACTGGAGACCCAGAAAGAAGATGGCAGTTGCTTTCGTACTTTCGAGGTATCAAGGGATTGAATACAATAAAAACCCAAAAATTTGCACTGAAGTGAAGTGAAGTAACAATGCCTATCAGAATCGGCAAAGAGGTGGCCTTGAAAGAAGAATCCGTCTGGTACGGTGAGAGTTAGTCTGAATACCGAAAAAGAATGTTAACTTGGATACCAAAATAAATGGTAACACAGAAATAACCATGGCCTGAATGCCGCTCATCAGTCTGAATACTGGAAATGACTTCGATCTGAACATCGGAAAATTGGCCTGAATGCCACAAGTCGCATCGATCTGAACGTCGGAAACTTCTTCGATCTGAACATCGGAAAGACTTGGCCTGAATGCCACTTCGATCTGAATATCGGGAAAATTGGCCTGAATGCCACTTTGATCTGAATATCGGAAATTGGCCTGAACGACACTTCGATCTGAATATCGGAAATTGGCCTGAACACCACTTCGATCTGAATATCGGAAATTGGCCTGAACGCCACTTCGATCTGAATATCGGAAATTGGCCTGAATGCCACTTCGGTCTAAATACCGGAAACTGGCCTGAACACCCCTTCGATCTGAATATCGAAAAACTGGCCTGAACGCCACTTCGATCTGAATACCGAAAAACTTCATGCCTGTCAGCATCGGCAGAAATATGGAAAGAAAATAGAGGCGACGCATGGGCCAATGACACTTGCTGGGGATAACCAAGGTAAGTCATGAACAATCTTCAGTTTGAGTACTGGAAACAACTTCTAGCTTATCACTTGGGATACCGAGAATGTTTTATGCTTACATGCGTATGTTTGAATTTTTCAATGGCGTAATGCTCCATGAAAATGGAAATGCTACGCGATTTGGAAGGATGCAATGCAATATGATTCTACATGCAGGGATGCGAAATGCTGGGTAGAATGCCAAGCTGAGGCAAGGGGATCTGCTGGGGAAATGATCACCATCTTCTGGACCCTGGCAAGGCTGCTGGAGATGCACATCGCAAATAATTATGTGGGGAAATGACCCGCCACACGGTGTTCTAGCAATGACGAAATACCGAGATTCTGACTGGGGAGAGAACGACACTGAACACCTGCTGTTGGGGAAAGCGATAGTGGTTTTGGCAACCACGATCTGCGAGAGATGACTTAACAGGGGAAGCAAACACTGATACGGTACCGAGGTTCTGCTTCAAGGAAAGAAACCATGCATCTGGCATTGGGATTATCGCTCTGGCCTCGAACTCTAAGGAGCAGCCACTTCTGCTGGGAAGATACAGTCTAGCACTGTCAACTCCGCTGGGGATATATAGTCTGGCACTGTCAACTCTACTGGGGAGTGTATGTCCTGAAACAAACGCTTGGGGAAGTACAGTGGTGAGAACCTGCTGGGGATTGAAGAATCCAACGCTCTGATCAGCTCTGCAGGGATAAGACACCGAATTCGTCTGTTGGTGACTTCACTGGGGAAGATATTCACGATCATTTGCAGGGGATTTTAAGGAAATGCCCCGAGGGTATCTGTTCTGAATAGACGATCCAAAGCACTTAAAATTTACAGCAATTTTAAATGTTTATTAAGCATGTACCTGTAAAGCCCTTATGTGTCATGATGCAATGTTTATCAAAAATTCGGACGTCATTTTTGCAAACAAAGCAGTAAAATGAAAATGAAAACAGAGATATACTGAATAACATGATTTTATTGATTGAATGGCCTCTGAATAGGCATTTACATCAGGAAGCAATCCCTGGAAAGAGGTAATCGCACAAAAGATAAAAACAGAAATTAATCTAATGGCAATGTGAAATGGATTTCTATTGGGTTCCAATTCTGCTATGACTTGCTCGTCTTCAAGATCCTCCAGATGATCAGCCTTCTAAAAAGGTGATTGGACTGTTTCCTACCTTTCGAAAATTTCCAGTCATCGACATGAGATGAGATTCAGAACTAACTCAGAACGCAGTCATTCGCTTAATCCCTAACTTTTGCCTGGATCGCCCTTTTCTGGTTTTCAATCCACCGGGATACCCATTTTTGCCTAAGTTGCCTTTTCAGGTTTTCAACTTACCGGGTGTACGATCTTTTCATTTTTAATCCCTAATTTTTGCCCGAACCTTTTCATTTTCTTGGTTCGTCGGGATGCCCATTTTTGCCTGGACTATTCTTTTTACTGTCCAGCGGGTCTATTTTATGCGAAGTATTTTTTAACTGCGTCTGAGTTCACAGGGGAAGTGAAGTTTTCACCATCCATAGTTGCAAGCATTAAAGCCCCACCATCAAAAACCTTGGTGACAATATACGGTCCATCATAGTTAGGAGTCCACTTGCCCCTGTGATCTGTCTGAGGAGGAAGGATCCTTTTCAACACTAAATCTCCGACTTGGAAACAACGAGGACGCACTTTCTGATCAAAGGCTCTCTTCATCCGACTCTGATACAACTGCCCATGACAAATGGCTACCATTCGCTTCTCTTCGATAAGACTCAACTCATTGAACCTTGTCCGAATCCATTCGGCTTCGTCTAACTTGACATCCAATAGGACTCTTAGAGAAGGAATCTCCACTTCGACAGGTAGGACTGCTTCCATACCATACACCAGGGAGTAAGGGGTTGCCCCGGTCGATGTACGTACTGAAGTACGGTACCCATGCAAGGCGAAGGGTAGCATCTCATGCCAATCTCTGTACGTGACGACCATCTTCTGCATAATCTTCTTTATGTTCTTATTTGCCGCCTTAACAGCGCCGTTCATCTTAGGGCGGTAAGGGGAAGAATTGTGATGCTGAATGTTGAAGTTCTGACACAACTCCTTCATCATTTTGTTGTTGAGATTAGAACCATTATCAGTAATGATTCTTTCGGGAATCCCATAGCGACAAATGATTTCTTTCTTGATGAAACGGGCAACCACATGTCTGGGGACATTCGCGAACGACGCTGCCTCGACCCACTTGGTGAATTAGTCGATGGCAACAAGGATGAAGCGATGCCCATTGGAAGCAGTCGGCTCAATCTTTCCAATCATATCAATACCCCACATAGAAAACGGCCACGACGAAGACATCACATTCAGAGGATTCGGCGGTACATGCACCTTATCAGCATAAATCTGGCATTTATGACACTTCCGAGCATATTTGAAGCAATCTGATTCCATGGTCATCCAGTAATAACCCGCTCTCAACAATTTCTTAGCCATTGCATATCCGCCGGCATGAGTACCGAAGGAACCTTCATGAACTTCCTGCATTAACATGTCCGCCTCGTGTCTGTCCATGCATCTGAGCAAAACCATGTCGAAGTTCCTCTTATACAGCACATCGTCTTTGTTCAAGAAGAAACTGCCTGCCAATCTCCTCAAAGTTTTTTTGTCGTTGTTGGATACCCCTGCAGGGTACTCTTGATTCTTCAGAAAGCACTTGATATCGTGATACCAGGGCTTGTCATCGACTACCAGTTCAGCGGCAAACACATATGCGGCCCTATCAAGGCGCATAACATCGATCCTGGGAGCATGGTTCCAACGAATTACCTTGATCATGGAGGATAGAGTAGCAAGTGCGTCTGCCATCTAGTTCTCATCACGAGGTATATGATACAATTTTACTGTTGTGAAGAAAGTCAACAGTCTTCTCGTGTAGTCTATGTAGGGGACCAGAGTGGGCTGGAGAGTATTTCAATCACCATTCACTTGATTGATCACCAGAGCTGAATCTCCGAAGATGTCCAAAGTCTTGATTCTCAAATCAATGGCTTGCTCAATACCCAAGATACAGGCCTCGTACTCAGCTTCATTATTTGTGCACTCAAAAGTCAAACGAGCGGTGAAAGGTATGTGGGCACCTTTCGGAGTTGTAATGACAGCACCAATTCCACTTCCTCTAGCATTGACAGCCCCATCAAACAACAAAGTCCACTTTTCGTTTGGATCAGGTCCCTCCTCAACAACTGGCTCTTCACAGTCTTTCATCTTGAGGAACATGATGTCTTCATTAGGGAATTCAAACTTCATCGGCTCATAATCATCAATCGGCTGCTCGGCAAGGTAGTCTGACAGAATACTACCTTTGATGGCCTTCTGTGACGTGTACTGAATATCATACTCTGTTAAAATCATTTGCCAACGAGCGACCCTTCCGGTGAGAGCTGGCTTCTCGAATATGTATTTCACTGGATCCATCTTAGAAATCAACAAGGTAGTATGGTTCAACATATACTGCCTCAGTCGGTGAGCAGCCCAGGCCAAAGCACAACAAGTTTTCTCAAGCTGCGAATATTTGACTTCACAATCGATAAACTTTTTGCTAAGGTAGTATATGGCATGCTCTTTTCGACCAGACTCGTCATGCTGTCCCAATACACACCCCATCGAGTTCTCAGTCACTGATAGGTACATTATCAGAGGTCTCCCAGGAACTGGAGGTATAAGGATCGGAGGTTTCTGTAGATACTCTTTTATCTTCTCGAAAGCCCTTTGACAATCTTCATTCCACCTGATAGCCTGATCTTTCTTCAGCAATTTGAAAATTGGCTCACACGTGGTTGTTAGGTGAGAGATGAACCTTGCAATGTAGTTCAACCTCCCTAAGAAACTACGGACTTGCTTCTCTGTTCTTGGCTCTGGCATTTCCTGTATCGCTTTTACTTTGTCGGGATCCACCTCAATCCCTTTTCCGCTAACGATAAAACCCAGCAATTTTCCCGATCTCACCCCGAAAGTGCACTTGTTCGGATTAAGTCTCAGTTTGAATTTCCTCAAACGCTCAAACAGTTTCTGCAAATTCACCAAATGTTCTTCTTCTGTCTGAGATTTGGCAATCATATCATCCACATAAACCTCGATTTCATGATGAATCATATCATGGAACAGAGTTACCATAGCTCGTTGATATGTTGCTCCGACACTTTTCAGACCAAACGGCATCACCTTGTAGCAGAAGGTTCCCCATGGGGTTATGAAAGTTGTCTTTTCCATGTCTTCTGGTGCCATCTTGATTTGGTTATAGCCAGAAAAGCCATCCATGAAGGAGAATACCGAGAACTGAGCTGTATTATCCACCAAAACGTTGATGTGAGGTAATGGGAAATCATCTTTAGGGCTAGCTCTGTTCAGATCCCGGTAGTCGACACACATCCGTACCTTTCCATCCTTCTTAGGTACTGGGACGATGTTTGCAACCCATGTCGGATAATTGGTGACTGCTAGAAACCCTGCATCCAACTGCTTTTGCACTTCTTCCTTTATCTTGACAGCCATCTCTGGTCTTGTTCTTCTGAGCTTCTGCTTGACCGGAGGACAACCTTCTTTGAGAGGCAAGCGGTGTACCACGATGTCTGTGTCCAGCCCAGGCATGTCCTGATAAGACCAGGCGAAGATGTCAACGTATTCTTGCAGCAATTCAATCAACCCCTTCTTCACATTGTCTTCTAAAGCAGCCCCTATCTTGATTTCTCTCTTGGCATCCTCGGTGCCGAGATTAATCACTTCAACAGACTCTTGATGCGGTTGAATAACCCTTTCCTCTTATTTTAATAACCTGGTAAGCTCTTCAGGGAGTTCACAGTCTTCATCACCCTCTTCTTCAACTTGAAAGATTGGATTTTCAAAGTCGAAACGAGTCGTAGCAGAAACGTTATCAATAGGATCCGGTGACGTGCATCTGCATGAGTGATGGTATGTGCTTATGAGTGTGAAAGAAAAAAGTGGAAACTAAACAAAACATTGCCATTTTTTATTTTGAAAAACTGCAAAAATAGAAAGACAGGGAACGAAATATTTGAATGCAAAAATACGTCCTTTATTTATGATAAAAATGCAAGTGTCACATAGATGAGCCCTACAATGAGTCATTACGCCCTGGGCGGAACATAAGACTTGGATATGCATGAATAAACAAAGAAAATTACTCTTCAAGAAGAGTGACTTGGATAATTTCTTCAGAAGACTAATTGTTGATGACTTCACCCGGGATCCTCGGACGCACCCAGTTGTCAATGTCACAATCACTATCCCCATCTTCTTCGTTGACTGCAGAGACCTGACCATACTGAATGATGCCAGCACTGGAGAAAGTGATCGGCCCCTGAAGTGTTGTAGAAGTCAAAACTGGCTGATACCCAATCCCGAACTTATCTTCTTTCACTGGTAATTCCAACAGACGCCCCCAACCGGGAGCAGCACCTGAATCCACCACGGCCCGTGCCTGCTTAAAGGATGAGATAGAGGCACCCGCTTTAACCTCCTCCACAGACTCTTGGACAGACAAATCTTCAACCTGGAGGATACCTTTATCGAGCAAGGCCTGGATACCCTGCTGTAGCTTCAAACAACCTCCACTCTGAGTGGCACAATCCAAACAACCCTTCCCACAACCGGGGAAAACATCGGCCTTCAGCAAGCATCCTTTGATATCCAACAATGGAGTCTTCAACTTCAACACATCCTTAATGGACTTGGCTTTTCCTTCTATCATGTTAACGTTCGCACCACCATGCTAGGGCATGGGATTGTTAACGACATTCGGAGCCGGTGCAAGGTCGATGGCCTTCGAATCTATGAGGTCTTGAACTATGTGCTTAAAAGCTTTGCAGTTCTCAATATTGTGGCCAGGTGCCCCAGAGTGGAAGCTACACCTAGCGTTGGCGTCGTAACCCACCGGAAGTCTACCAATAGGAGGAGCCAGAGTGTGCAATTGCACAAGTTGTAGTTGTTGAAGACTAGAAAGCAACTGAGCGTACGACATTGGAAGGGTGTCGAAACGCCTGTCCATCATCCTTTGCCTCTGTTGATAAGCGGGTCTGTTACCCGGTTGCTGCTGCTGTTGATTCTGAGCTGGTTGACGTTGTGGTTGTTGTTGTTGTAGTGGTGTTGCAGCTGGAATGGTCACAGCCGCAACATACGGTTGCTGATGATAATTCTGAAAATTATTCCTCCGGTTATCCCTGTTCTGATAAGAAGATATGGCACTTGCATCCCCTTCTCTCCTCTTTTGTCCCTGAATGAACGGCTTCTTCACCCCTGATGAGGATCCACCTCCACTCTGGCTCTTATAGGTCTTTAGGTAATTCTCCACCCTTTCTCCAGTAGAGACCACATCAGCAAAGTTGGAAGCATTGCACCCCACCAGACGCTCCAGATAAGGTCCAGGCAGCGTATTCATGAACATGTTGGCCATTTCCTTTTCCAACATAGGAGGCTGAACACGGGAAGTTGTATCCCTCTAGCGTTGAGCGTATTCCCTGAAGCACTCATTGCTTTTAAGAGACAGATTCTGAAGTTGAGTTCTGTCCGGAGCCATGTCTGCGTTATACTGATACTGCTTCACGAAAGCCTCTGCCAAATCCCTCCAGCAACGGATGTGGGCTCTGTCCAGCCTCATATACCATTCCAAGGATGCCCCAGCTAGGCTATCCTGGAAGAAGTACATAAGTAGCTTCTCGTCATCAGAGTATGCAACCATTTTACGGAAATAGGCTTGCACGTGAGTTTTGGGGCAAGAGCTGCCATTGTATTTGTCAAATATTGGGACCTTGAATTTCGGTGGCACCCTCACACTTGGGACCAGCCCCAAGTCAGCAACATCTACTCCCAGAGGATTCTGTCCTTCCACTTCTTTCAACCTCTCTTCCAATCTTCTAAACATGGGGTCCATGCCAAAGTCTTCCTGAAGCAAGGGGAACTGATCATCCTGACCATCCTGAATGGGTTGTTGATCTAGGTTGACATGCGGGATCGGGATAGGCCCCGGTCCATTGGGACCATTAGCCTCTCCAGCTGGAGGATCAGCCAACGTCTCCGGTTGAGTAAAAGGGGGATCCCTCTGTACCAACAATCTAAGCTCCTGCTGTCCTTGAGCCACCTGTCGCATCCGCGAAAAAACAACCGGCGGGCTGAAACAAAAAACAACACAGAGCCGCCACTGCGCGTTATTTATCCCAAAATAGGGAAAGGAAACGCTCAGAGAAACCTGGAAAAGACGTGGTCTCGCGACCAAAGAGAAAGGGTAAGGGAGTCGGTTACGCAAGGGGAAGGTATTAGCACCCCTCACGTCCGTCGTACTCGACGGGATCCACGTTCTAAGAAAAGAAAAGGTTGCTAAAACATCACACACACACACCGAAGACAACACAGGTGGGGTTAAGAGGAAGAGAGCTCGATAGGACGTCGCATCCTATGCCTACGTATCTCGTCTGGAACGAGAATCGAGTTGCCGTAGTTCGGCTCACGCACGCCAAACAACACAAAACACATAAACAGATGGCAAACATGGAGCCCAACAGCCAATCATTGGACTTACGTCAGCATCCGAACCAAAACACACTCAAAAGGGCAAACGTGGAGCCCGACAGCCAATCACTGGACTTACGTCAGCATCCGAACCAAAACACACATAAGAGGGCAAACGTGGAGCCCGACCGCCAATCACTGGACTTACGTCGGCATCCGAACCAAAACACGCGCCAGAAGATAACAAGCAAACACACGCAAAAAGAAAAAAGGTGCCCGGAGAGACCTCGCACGGTCTCCTGCCTACATACCTCGTCTGGAACGAGGATCAGGGCGATGTAGTTCCCCTGAAAGGGAAAGAAAATCTAGCCAGAAACCAAGGGGAGACACACTACCAGGGAGCTGGACTCGAGCCTAGTGTTGTCATGCATCGTTACCCTATGTTCAGGTTTCTACCTACTTGCACAACTGCAAGCTAATCCTATCCAGGAAGAAAGCAAGCATACAAGCATACAGATCAAAACAAGCATTTCAAACAAATATTCACATAGCACACACTTTAACCAGTCAAGTGAGGCTCAAACAATGGGTTTGACTGCCGAAGCAAGTCATCTGTACATGGGTAGTATTCGCTCTTAACCTTGCCATTGCGAGGCTAAGGTGAAGCAGAGGAAAGGTGAGTGAAGATTAGACTTCACAGCTCTTATCCCTGATCAGGGAGAGCTTCAGACAAAGGAGCGTGGGTCCAGAATGGAGGGACCCTTCTACGCTCAAGACTCTGACTCGATTGTGCAACAGCACAAGATCTTGGGTTTGTGTCCCAATGCATCAACACACAGCCGTGTGAGCAGAGGGACGACTCACAGAATAGTGGGGGATAGATTGCATATCCCTTTGATCCACCAATTGCCTCATAGAGGTCTTTACCTGCTTGGCACAAATGTAAACAACCACAAACATCGCCTCTTAAGGAGGACTTCAGACAGTTGCCTGGCCAAGTAACAGGCCAGGTCTTCCAGACTACATGAAGAATAGAAGTCCTACCTCAAGTGGTTTAAAAACCAAGCAGCAGCAAGCAAGTTCTTAAAGAACTGTAAGCGACTAAATGTACCTGAAATCAATCAAGTATCATCAGTACTCAGATAAACCAACAGTAAACAGCAAATAGTTAATCAGTTAATCTGTACAAGCAACACAAGTCAATGCACACAAGTGCAAGCTATAAGCCTAAGCTCAAGCATCAATCCCTACAAAACAAAGTCATGTTAGTTCATAAACACCAACCAAACTCAATTCAAATTGCCTTGAAGCAATCTCCTTAAGCATTGTGCATTTCATCCTGAAAATCCATACCAAATGTGAGAAACTAGACCACTAGGCCAAGCCTAGGGTCCAAAAGGGAGAAAAAATTCTAAACAGCAAGAAATTCTCAACCAAAATCAAATTCAAGCAATTCAAAAGCAAATGCAATTGGTCCCATGCTCATATCATCCACCATTTTCATTTCATGCACAATTTGGTACAAACTAGGTCAAATACAACATCAAAAGTCTAAACAGAATGACTTCAATCAAAAGCATACCAAAATAATTCCAAAAATCCTCAAATAATTCACACCTAAACAGGACACAAACAACAAGTAGCATGTCAATTTTTAGCTCAATTGGACAAAAGGAACTAGGCCAATGAAAATCAAGAAATCCAGACACAATTATGCAAGCCAATTCATAGCACCAACACATGCATTCACTTCAATAATTCATAAAACAGTGAAAACAATTAAGAAATGAATGGGACCAAAAGAGTGATGTCCTACAATGTGTCTATAATCAACATACCAAATTTCACATTCATCCAAAACCATATGAGAATTTCACACAAGATATACAAACATGTGTCACACAAGCTTGCACAATGAACACACAGTGAAGAAAAATATCAATCAATTTGAAAATGCCATAGACAAATCCAGAAAAATTCACATGACATCTCAACATATCAATAATCATCCATGCAAAATTTCAATCCAATCCAACAATCATAGGTCATACAAATAAATTCATGAAGCTGACCTAGCTAGGTGTGACACAAATTGTCACACCTAGATTCAAAAAATCATATCTCAAACACCAGATATCCAAAAATCATAAACTTTACATGAAAATCACCATCAACATGTCCAGAATGAGCACAAAACATTTCAATAATTTCTTTAAATGTATGAGCATTTCATGATGAATTTGGCAAAGTGTACAAAATATGCATACAAGTCAAAGTTCAATAGGCCAGGTCAACATTTCTCCATGCACAACTTTTGTAACCATGCCTATAAAAAACTAGAGGAAATTTGGGATCTATCAAAAAAAGTCTCACTATTTTTGGACTTGTAATTAATTTTCTATGAATTTTATAAGTTTGCTAAATTAAGTGAAATAATTATTAAGTGTTTTATTTAATTAAATGAAATTAGTGGCACAATGGTAAATACTAGGTCCAAGGCCAAAACGCAGCGTAGCCACTTAACGCGCTGGCATGCTGTGAGTGGACGGCTTCCGCGGGAAACAGCATTCGAATTTGGCCTTGCACTTCCACGGATCAAACGAAGATTATTTCCAGAAATCACTTCATCTTCATCGCGTTCATGTTCTTCCATCTCAAATTCAGTTTTGGTCAAATCTTCACCAAAATGCACAAACGGCATATGGTTGGAAAGGTCTAAGCAAGAGGATCACGAATATACAACTACTTTCACCTAATACCTAACACAGCTCACGGATCGATCATGAAAAGGAATGAACATCAAACTACAATTCGACATATCTCTCACCTCACTCAATCATTTTGCAAACCACGAGTTTCACGCTAACCTATGATGAACGATCTACACAATGCATATAACAATTTAAAGAATCATGAGATTCGAATTTCAAGTACCTTGCAATGGCAGTGATGCTTCTTGAAGCTTTGGCGCGAGATTCCTTGAAACAGATGAAGGAGAAGCTACAGGAAGTTGAATGCAATGCTTAGCCTAGCTCGAAGTTGCTTCACGTGCAAGAGATTTCAATTCACCATGGATGAGCATCACTTGAACAGTCACGGATTTGGTGTTGTTAGCCAATGAATTGTCAAAACAGATCAAGATCATGATCCAATGAAGATGAAGCAAAAAGAATTTTCTGAATTGATGAAGAATTGAAGGAGTTTTGTTGAATTTGGTTCTTGAATGTTCTTGATGAACTTGGAGAATTGGAGGGAAAATTGGTTAGAAAACTTTGTGAATTGTGATTCTGATCAAAAGTTAGTTATGATTAAGTATTTATACTTCCATTTAATCACCTCTTAATCATGAATTAACCAAAATGAAATTTGATTAGCAAAAATGCATTTTACTAAGCAAGGGCAAAATGGACTTTTCACATAGGCCCTGTGACAGTTGTATGACAGCTCACACACTCTCCAAATTCCATTTGTGATGTGTTGCAACTTGTCTCATATCCATTGGCCTTGTAATTTGCATTTTCACTATGCTATGCTAAATTGTTCATTTTCAAATGAAGTTCCAAAATGACTTGGTCAAATATTGCACCTTAACATGTTATGACAATTCAAACCATTTCCAATTTGCATTTGTGAGGTGTTGCGAAAATCCCCATGCCAAAATTCCCATTATTTCTCAACTTGGACCATTTTGCCCTTGGATTTTTAACTGTACACTTGAAAATTGACCTTTTGCATTGACCATTTTTGATGAATTCCAATTATGCACCATGAAAGTACATGTCAAATGGAGTTTGCACATAAAAAGATCACTCAATTTGGACACTCCATGTGGAAGTTATGCCACTTTGATTATGGGTCATTTTTGAAATTGAATGGACCATAACTTGCCAACCATACATGGGAATTTCAAGTTCTTGGACTTTTTGGAAAGGTGAGACCAAGATCTACAACTTTCATGTTGAACAAATTTTCATTTGAAGCTTCCTTGGACACGTGGTCTTGAGGTGAAAAACTTTCCATTTTTGGAAACTTCCATTACAAGTCACTTTCTATTTTTGGCAATTTTTGTTCTGACTTTATTTTCTTCATTCTTGAGCTTTGAAATGTCAAATAACACTTGTTCCAACATGAATGAAGTGTATCCAACTCATTTCCACCCCCAAATCCATAAAATCAAGCACAGTTGACCACAGTTGAGTTTTTTCAACTGATAGATGAATTTGGCAATGCACTGATCAATCTGAGCCCCAATCTTCTGATGAAATGGCTCAAGGATGAAACCCTAGCCTCAATAAACTCAATAAAACCATGAGATGATCCCCATATCCATCATAGACCCCATCTCCTAGCCATGCCCTGATTGGCCCAATGCAACTGATTAGGGTTGACCAGTGGTCAAAACCCTAATCTCAAGGAATACTTCAACACTTGATGATGACAAACCATGATGATGATGATGAATCATTGTAATCAAGATGAAGACCAATATCCTTTGAGAATCATGAAACCCTAATTTGAACTTGCACATCCTCAGATGATCAATGACCAGTCCAATGAAACCCTAGCTTGCACCATGACCTCCTATCTTCTGATCAAGACTTGGGAAACTGGCTTTGCACAATGTAACCACATGATATGCAATATGCAATGCCTAATGACTTAAAATGATATGCAAATATGTTAAGCTAGTCCCAAGAGAGGAGGGCAAATTTTGAGGTGTTACAGCTGCCCCTATTCAATCCACTGTGAACTTGTCGATATGAACAGCCTCGGCTTTCAGATGATCAGGATGAAGAGTGATTGAATACCAAGAACAGACGAACAATTTGCACTCTGATCGGGAAAATAATTATCAATGCCTCTCAGAATCGGCAAAGAAGCAGTCTTGAAGAAAAATCCGTCGGAAACGGAGAAAGTCGGCCTGAATACCGAAACAGCAACGTCGACCTGGATACCAAAATAAATGGTAACGCAGGGATAACCATGGCCTGAACACCACACATCCGCTGGGGATTATTATTCCTTTCTTTTTATGCTTTTCTTGAACCCCGAAGTTTTCTCTATTTTTTCCATTTTCTTGAACCCAAAATTTTCTCTTGCGCAAATGATCCTCGGATCACCGCATTTGAACCCCGCTCTCCTATTTGCCACATAATGAACCCCATTCTCCAGAAAACACCTCGTGTCTCCTTTTCTCCATTTGAACCCCAGTCGCCTGACGATTACTTGCGATCGCCAATATGAACCCCATCTCCAGAAAACACCTCGTGTCTCCTTTTCTCCATTTGGACCCCGCTCTCCAGAAAATGCCTCAACACTTCCTTTTCTCCGTTTGAACCCCGATCTCCAGAAAATGTCGCAACATCTCCCTTTCTCCGTTTGAACCCCGCTCTCCCATCTCTCGTGATAATTCCGCTGGCAACTCGGAAATAACACCAAACCACTCTGAGGGCGACATATCAGAGGGTATACCTTCACAAAGGAAGGTAACATGTGCATCTCTTCATCCGAAGACACCCATAACGACTTCCATTGGCATCCGCCAGAGTCTAAGGTGACACATGAACAGAAGATAATCCTGAGGACCTCATCCCGGATGTAATCTTCAACTCCAATCTTCATTTGAACCCCAGCAAATGCCTCAGCATATACTCTTCTCTGATTGAACCCCGATCTCCAGAAAATGTCGCAACACTTCCCTTTCTTCATTTGAACCCCGTCTCCAGAAAATGCCTCAACATCTCATTTTCTCCATTTGAACCCCGGAATCGCGCTGATCGCGTAACGTCTTCTGATATTATTTCCATCTCTGTCCGACGGAAACATTTCCTCTAATATCGCACTACTGGGGAACATTGCTGATCTGACGTCGTGATGCTGAACTCCTCAGAGTAACACTTTCGACCAGACACTGACTGATGACTGGGAAGAAACTCGACGTTTACTGGACATCGAACGATGATGTTTACAGACACCAAAGAAACTCGACCAGACATTAAACAATGACTGGGAGAAAACTCGACGTTTACTGGACATCGAACGATGATGTTTACAGGCATCAATCAATGATGTTGACAGGACATCGAACAATGATGTTGACAGGACATCAAACAATGATGTTGACAGGACATCGAACAATGATGTTTACAAGACATCAAACAATGATGTTGACAGGACATCGAACAATGATGTTGACAGGACATCGAACAATGATGTTGACAGGACATCGAACAATGATGTTGACAGGACATCGAACAATGATGTTGACAGGACATCGAACAATGATGTTGACAGGACATCAAACAAGGACTGGGAAATAACTCGACGTTTACTGGACATCGAATGATGATGTTTACTGACACCAAAGAAAACTCGACCAGACACTTACTGATGACTGGGAAATACTGTTGCTCCAAACTCACAATGCTGAACTCCTCGGAGTATCGCCTTCCAACTTCTGTCGAAACCCAAACCCCAAGCGGTAACCACGGCTCAAGTCGCGCTGATCGCGTAACCTTTCCATCTCTGCCCGACGGAAAAACTCCTCCAGTATCGCACTACTGGGGAAATACCTTTGATCAAATCATGAGGCCAAACTCCTCGGAGTAACACCTCTACTTCTGGTAAAACCACCTCTCAAACGGTAACCACGGCTTGAGACTAGCTCTATGCTTGCAACAATGATGCATGATCTTTTTCTGCGTAATGCTCCATAATTATGGAAATGCTACGCGCTTTATTATTTTTCTATGCAACATGCTATACTATTTTACATGATGAATGCATAAAAAAAATATCCCCCTCAAGGGACTCTTCTGAAGAGCTCGAGACACTCTGCTGAGGAACTCGCCATTGCTCCAACTCCACCATGCTGGGGAATAACACTGCTGCTGGGAAAAGGCAACCCTTGCTGAGGAAACCTCCTTTGCACCCAATCCGCTCGGGAATTTGCTGGGGATAAGAACCACCAATGCACTCTGTGGGGATACAACAATCTTTGACTTGCTGGGGATGTCAATCCCGACTCTGCTTTGGGAACACCTCACAGATACCTGACGACTTCACTGGGGAAATGCTCACAGATACTCTGCTGGGAAACAGCCACCTCCAGGCCTGGCAACTGGGGAAGCACCGATCTGACACCTGCTGGGGATAACCATCCTGACCCTGCTAGGGAAACGAATGCTACTCCGCTGGGGATACCCATACAATCCATAGGATCAACTCAGCTGGGGATGCAAATATCGGTTTGCTACGGAAACTCATCCAATCCACTGGTAGGATGAACACTGCTGGAGATATATTTCATTGAAACCCGCTCCACTCGGGGAATAGCAACCTTCAGACCTGGTTGCTGAGGAAACACCGTTTAAACCTGCCGGGGATAACCATCTTGACTCGGCTAGGGGATCCCTAGACCTTGGATCTGCTGGGGAGTTGGTCCTCTACTTCTGCTTGGGGACCTCGCTGGGGAAATGAGAAAAGTTGGTACAGAACACTTGTCGACTCGTCGAACCATGGTATCCACCTCCCAATCTCGCATCAGCTTTCCACTTTTGAGAATTCCCAGACTCGTCTGGACCTTTTCTGCTCCATCATCTTGTACTCCCATCCGCCCCGCGCTCGACAAAGAACGAACTCCTGGGATTATACAGACTTTTCAATTTTCCGACTTTGAAGAGTCTTCTTGATTAATTCCAAAGGTCGTCGGACGTCTCGACGTCTTCTCATCACTTTTCTACCCATCATTCGTCCCGGATTGGACCCTGCGGGGAATTTTCACAGACTTTCCAATCTTCCGATTTTGAAGAGTCTTCTTGATTAAAATCAAGGATCGTCGTACGTCTCGAAGTCTTCTCGTCGTTCTTTCGTGCACTCGTCCCTGATTGGACTCCATGGGGATTTGTTTCATCAACAGCTTCCACATCACAACCTGCAAGTGAGTGAAAATACCTAACAGTACCTGCAAAACAGATCGTCAGATAAAACCGTGCCCCAGGCGTGTCAAGATTTTAACACTTGGGTCACCCAACCTTCCGAATAAGATTTCAAGCTTTCAATCTTATAAACATGCATTGGAAGGGACCTGTATCTTAAAATGCAAGATTCTTTATCAAAATAATCAGATGTTTTTGCAATCAAAGCGGTAATGAAAATAAAAAAAACAAAAATTATTTGACTGAATGTGCATTTTTTTTTTGATTGAAAAAGTGTGTGGCTCAAATTGAGCAATACAAAGGAAGCAATTCCTGAAAAGAGGTAACTGCGCACAAAAGGAAAAATCTATCCTAATGGCAATGTGAAACTCGTGATCTCATCGAGTTCCAACTCGGTTACACCCCATATGTCCTCAGACTCTCCGTGCTTTCTGCCTTCTGAACAAGACGCTTCTGATTGATCCCTACCGGGTATTATCCATGATGCTTTAACCAAAGCGCAAACGATCATGCGGGACGCAGTTGTTCGTTTCAATCCCTCTTTTGCCTGGACCGCCCTTTCGGGTTTTCAGTACACCGGGATACCCATTTTTGCCCAAGTCGCCTTTTCAGGTTTTCGACTTGCCGGGAGTATAGTTTTTTCTTTTATCCCTAATTTTTGCCCGAACCTTTCTTTTCTGTTTTTTTTTGGTTCGCCGGGATGCCCATTCTTGCCTGGACTATTTTATTCTTTTCGTCCAGCGGGTCTCTTATACGAAGTATTTTTTAATTGCGTCCGCATTCACAGGGGATGGAAAATCCTCGCCATCCATGGTCGTTAACAACAAGGCTCCGCCAGAGAAAACCTTCTTGACCACGAATAGACCTTCATAATTCGGTGTCCATTTGCCCCTTCGATCGTTTTGAGGAGGAAGGATCCTTTTCAGCACCATATCACCCACATGATATACCCGAGGTCTTACTTTCTTGTCAAAAGCACGCTTCATCCTTTGCTGGTACAACTGCCCATGACAGATGGCTGCCAGCCTTTTTTTCTCGATCAGGCTTAATTCTTCGTACCGGGTCCTTACCCATTCAGCCTCTTGCAACTTTACGTCCATCAGGACTCTCAAAGAGGGAATCTGGACCTCAACTGGTAATACAGCTTCCATTCCATATACCAATGAGAAAGGAGTTTCCCCAGTAGGCGTACGCCTCGAGATTCGGTACCCGGGCTACAAGCTTCGTACTCAGTCACCCCTGTGAGCGCATCCAAATGTTATCCAGGCAACAAAAGGAATGTGAGATCCTGTTGGCTTTACCAAAGCAGCACTAACTCCTTCACATTAACCCCATCAGACATCAAAATCCGTTCGGATTCAGGGTCAAGCCCCTCCTCCGGGATCGGTTACTCTCAATCTTTCGATCAGAGCACCTCGAGATGTCCTCATCAGGGAACTCAAACTTCATCGGTTGATAATTCTCCACGGGTTGTTGGGCGATGTAATCAGACAATACACCCCTTTGATTGCTTTCTGAGAGGTATATCGAATATCTTATCCAATCAAAATCATTGGCCCTTTCGCAACCCGTCCGGTCATTGCTGGCTCTTTCAGAGATCTACCTGATCAGATCCATCTCGAAATCCACAAAGTGGTATGAACCAGCATATACTGTCTCAGTCGGCGAGCAGCCTATGCCAAAGTACATCAAGTTTTCTCGAACAGTGAATGTATTGTTTCACAGTCGGTAAACTTTTTGCTTAGGTAAATTGCATGCTCTTTTGACAAGACTCGTCATGCTGACACAATACGCGCCTCATAGACCCCTCGAAGGTTGTCAAGTACCAGATTAACAATTGCTCCTTAGGGAAACATCAGAATCAGAGGCTCCTGCAACTTATTCTTTTATTTCTTCAATGCCCCTTGGCAATCATTATTTCACCTGACCATTTGCTCTTTTTTCTTGAATGGGTTCCCACGTGGCTGTTAGGTGAGATGTGAACCATGACATGTAGTTCCATCTGCCTAAGAAACCACGAACCTCTTTCTGTTCTCGGTTCAGGCATTCCTTTTTTCTGTTTTTCCCTTTTTTCTTTTTTTTTTTTTTTTTTTTTTTTTAGCAGGATCAACCTCGATTCCTCTCTTATAATGAACCCCAATAGCTTACCGGATCGCACTCTGATAGTGCACTCGCTTGAATTCAACCTCAGTTTGAATTGTCTCAACCGGTCAAACGACCTGCCCCGGTCTGCCAGATGCCCCTCTTCTGCTTGGGGACTTTGCTATCATGTCATCAACATAGCATTTGACTTCATGATGAATCATATCATGAAACAAAGTCACTCTGACACGCGGCATTGGCGTTCTGCTTGTCTAGAGGACTGTCTTCTCTCCATGGTAGCTTATGCACAACGACACCGGTATCCGACCCTGGCATATCCTGACACGATCAGGTGAAGGCATCCACGTGCTCTTTCAACAGGGCTACCATTCTGCTCTCGACTCGCCTCTGAAACGGCCCCAATTTCCTTCCTACCTGACCACGACGGTGCTTGGAATAACAATCTCGCACCGCCCTCGAGCGGCTGAATCACCTTCTCCTCTGGTTTTAACATCCTGGTTAATTCCAGCAGTTCACAATCTTCTTCGCCTTCTTCTTCGGCATGATAGATCGGATTGTCGAAGTCATATGAGGTGTAACCAAATTGTTATCAATGAGATCCGGAGAATTATTTTTGAATTCGGAACGATACAGATCAAAAAGGAAAAAACAGAAAACAAACATTGCCATTTTTATTTGTTTTTAAACTGCAAAAATAAATGAAAAAACAGGGAACATCGCTTTTTGACTGAAAAACATCCATTTATTAATGATGCAGAAATGTTGCAAAATGAAACATGAGGTGGCCCTTACAATGAACCATTACGTGTCGGGCAACACGTATGGCTTTCATGCAAATAAAACTGAAAACAGAAATTATTACTCTTCAAGTAGAGTGACCGTGATGATCTTTTTAGGCCTTCCAGTTCTGGATTCCCATCCCTGGTGCGCACGGCTTTATCCAACCATCAAACTCGCAGTCATTGTCAGTTTCTTCACCTACTGCGCAGGCGTGATCCGAATCTTCAGTAATTACACTCACCATTGCCTGACCATGCGCCGGCATGGGATTAGCATTAACATTCGGTGATGGCGCAAAATTGATAGCCTTGGAGTCTACCAGATCCTGGACAACATTCTTGAATGCTCTGCAGCCCTCAATGTTATGCCCCGGTGTTCCAGAATGAAATTCGCACTGGGCGTTCTCATCATAGTTAGGAGGCCTCTGATCTGATCTCATCGGAACCATCGCCCTCGGTTGAACCAACCCAAGATCCATCAGCTTTTTGAACAGAACAACGTATGTCACAGGCGGCTTGTCAAAATGGCGATCAACCCCTTTTCCCCTCACCTGATACCCGGCTCTCTGTTGAGGTGGTTGACGTTGCTGTCGTACTGACTGATTACCAGCAGGGATGGTTACAGCAGCAATGTGCTGGTAGTAACGATCCCTACCGTTTCCTCTCTGGGCATACACAGCACTTGATTCAACCTCATTCTTCCTTTGGCCATTTCCGAAGGGCTTCTTCGATCCTGATGACGAAGCATTACCACCCTGGATCTTCCCCATTTTCAGCCAACTTTCAATTCTCTCTCCGGCCACCACAATGTCTGCAAAGTTAGTGACGGGACAACCCACCATTCTTTCAGCAAATGCCCCCTGCAGGGTACCCATGAAGAGATCAGACATCTCTCTGTCCACTAGTGGAGGTTGCACTCTGGCAGCCAACTCCCTCCACCTCTGAGCATATTCTTTAAACCCCTCGTTATTCTTCTGAGACATACCCTGCAGCTGGGTACGACTAGGAGCCATATCAGCGTTGAACTGATACTGTTTAAAGAAGGCATCGCCAAAATCCTGCCAGCTTTTGATATCAGCAGATTTCAGCTTGGTATACCATTCCAGGGATCCTCCGGACAGACTGTCCTGGAAGAAGTACATCCAGAGCTTCTGATCTGTTGTATACGCAGAGATCTTGCGAACGAAGGCTTGAAGGTGAGTCTCTGGGCAAGAACTCCCATTATACTTGTCAAACGCAGGCGCCTTGAACTTTTGTGGGATCACAATCCCCTCGACCAGCCCCATGTTCGACATGTTGACAAATCCCGGAGTAGCATGGCTTTCCAGGGCCCTTACCTTCTCTGCCAGTAACTGAATTTCTTTGCTTTGTGGTTGAACACCATATTGACCGAATGGCTCATTCAGCATGGAGAATTGATCAGCTTCTCGGTCCTCCTCCCTGTCATCATCAGCCCCGAAGAATGGTGGGAACAAACTATCCTTCAGATTATGCCCCAGACCGGGCCCACCACCAGTAGCAGCACCAAGTCCACCAGCATTGTTGTTTACCATACCCACAGTTGCTCTTTTTTCACCGTCCCTGGATCCGCCCAGCCCCTGGTTGGAGACACCATCCAGGTTAACAACACTGTTAGCAGCTGAAGCTCGCTCGAGCTTCTCGACCTTATCAGCCAAAGCCTTCTGACCAACTGCGAAACCCTGCATGATGTTGATCAGCTCAGTCATCTTATCCTTCAGCTCGAGGATATCTGCGTTTGGGAGATCCATTAGTCTGGGAGTATTGCGTCGAGTAAAGTATCTGTGAGGACGGGTTGAGTGCAAAGGTACAACTCTACGAGCGCGAGCAATGATTCCTGCAAAACAGCAAACAGGTTAATATGCATGAATGCACGTCTATCCATATGAAGAAGCTTCTGTCCTTTGATTCTGGTTTCATCGAAACGGATAAAAAAATCGACAATAATATTCTGACATCCGGATGTCTCTCAACCAGATTCTCGATCCATAATACTCCCCATATGGCTAGACGTAGGTTTGGTGCAGATGAATGCAAAATGAAAACGATGCAGATGTATGAATGCAATGCACTGTGCCATCCTCCAAGTCCTCTGATCATCTGTTGCTCTGAGTCACATCCCGGACCACTGAACTGATCACAACCATCTGAAGAAGAATGTAACCACAAATCCAACTCAAGGGTTCCGAAATAAACGGAACTGACAGATACATCATCATCATCATCAAACCATCTCTGAACAGATACCCACAGTCATCTGAATCGGCCCGGGGAATCCTGAAATAAACGGATCCCCACTGATAACATCGGCCCGGGGAATCCTGAAATAAACGGATCCCCACTGATAAATAACTCGGACAGCACTCCGGCGTCTCAGCAATAAATGGCCATAAATCCGACTTATAAATAGGACTCTGATCCACGGAACAAAAAGTCACCATCTGAGTCACCCTCTGAACATGCATCTGAAAGAATCATCCCTCCCCTCACAGGTAAATTCTAAACAGGTTATCCTAAGGCGGATAATGGTCTCGACAATCGGGCAGAGATACTCAATGGGTTTGCCCTTTCGGGTGTGCCATTGTAGCTCTCCTGAGATCGTCTAAACCAAAGATCCGGGAAATGATCGGTCACCAGAGTCAACAGCTCAAAAGAGATAACCCAACCAAAGTGGAAAACCCCACTGGAAGAGCACTTCTCAGATGAACCTCGTCCGGCTTGTGGTATGTCACATCGCAACAATGTGCCTAACCGGCATATGAGCGACGTGAGACCACGCTAATCCTAGGTGTATACTCGGGCCTGGGTTTTAGCCCCACTCAGAACACCCACCCCAAACAGAGGAACCACCTGCACAGAGGACGGCAACATGGTAGTATGATGCATGCAAATATTTAATGCAAATATATACAATGTTAGAATAATAAATGCCATAAATAAAGCAACACAAGCAACCTAAACTATCCTAAAGCGCTAGGAGAGACTCGCTTAGGGAAGATGGACCAGCATAGGTCTACACTAGCTATATCCCCAGCAGAGTCGCCAGCTGTCGCATCCGCGAAAAAACAACCGGCGGGCTGAAACAAAAAACAACACAGAGCCGCCACTGCGCGTTATTTATCCCAAAATAGAGAAAGGAAACGCTCAGAGAAACCTGGAAAAGACGTGGTCTCGCGACCAAAGAGAAAGGGTAAGGGAGTCGGTTACGCAAGGGGAAGGTATTAGCACCCCTCACGTTCGTCGTACTCGACGGGATCCACGTTCTAAGAAAAGAAAAGGTTGCTAAAACATCACACACACACACCGAAGACAACACAGGTGGGGTTAAGAGGAAGAGAGCTCGATAGGACGTCGCATCCTATGCCTACGTATCTCGTCTGGAACGAGAATCAGAGCTGCCGTAGTTCGGCTCACGCACACCAAACAACACAAAACAGATAAACAGATGGCAAACATGGAGCCCAACAGCCAATCATTGGACTTACGTCAGCATCCGAACCAAAACACACTCAAAAGGGCAAACGTGGAGCCCGACAGCCAATCACTGGACTTACGTCAGCATCCGAACCAAAACACACACAAGAGGGCAAACGTGGAGCCCGACCACCAATCACTGGACTTACGTCGGCATCCGAACCAAAACACACGCCAGAAGATAACAAGCAAACACACGCAAAAAGAAAAAAGGTGCCCGGAGAGACCTCGCACGGTCTCCTGCCTACATACCTCGTCTGGAACGAGGATCAGGGCGATGTAGTTCCCCTGAAAGGGAAAGAAAATCTAGCCAGAAACCAAGGGGAGACACACTACCAGGGAGCTGGACTCGAGCCTAGTGTTGTCATGCATCGTTACCCTATGTTCAGGTTTCTACCTACTTGCACAACTGCAAGCTAATCCTATCCAGGAAGAAAGCAAGCATACAAGCATACAGATCAAAACAAGCATTTCAAACAAATATTCACATAGCACACACTATAACCAGTCAAGTGAGGCTCAAACAATGGGTTTGACTGCCGAAGCAAGTCATCTGTACATGGGTAGTATTCGCTCTTAACCTTGCCATTGCGAGGCTAAGGTGAAACAGAGGAAAGGTGAGTGAAGATTAGACTTCACAGCTCTTATCCCTGATCAGGGAGAGCTTCAGACAAAGGAGCGTGGGTCCAGAATGGAGGAACCCTTCTACGCTCAAGACTCTGACTCGATTGTGCAACAGCACAAGATCTTGGGTTTGTGTCCCAATGCATCAACACACAGCCGTGTGAGCAGAGGGACGACTCACAGAATAGTGGGGGATAGATTGCATATCCCTTTGATCCACCAATTGCCTCATAGAGGTCTTTACCTGCTTGGCACAAATGTAAACAACCACAAACATCGCCTCTTAAGGAGGACTTCAGACAGTTGCCTGGCCAAGTAACAGGCCAGGTCTTCCAGACTACATGAAGAATAGAAGTCCTACCTCAAGTGGTTTAAAAACCAAGCAGCAGCAAGCAAGTTCTTAAAGAACTGTAAGCGACTAAATGTACCTGAAATCAATCAAGTATCATCAGTACTCAGACACACCAACAGTAAACAGCAAATAGTTAATCAGTTAATCTGTACAAGCAACACAAGTCAATGCACACAAGTGCAAGCTATAAGCCTAAGCTCAAGCATCAATCCCTACAAAACAAAGTCATGTTAGTTCATAAACACCAACCAAACTCAATTCAAATTGCCTTGAAGCAATCTCCTTAAGCATTGTGCATTTCATCCTGAAAATCCATACCAAATGTGAGAAACTAGACCACTAGGCCAAGCCTAGGGTCCAAAAGGGAGAAAAAATTCTAAACAGCAAGCAATTCTCAACCAAAATCAAATTCAAGCAATTCAAAAGCAAATGCAATTGGTCCCATGCTCATATCATCCACCATTTTCATTTCATGCACAATTTGGTACAAACTAGGTCAAATACAACATCAAAAGTCCAAACAGAATGACTTCAATCAAAAGCATACCAAAATAATTCCAAAAATCCTCAAATAATTCACACCTAAACAGGACCCAAACAACAAGTAGCATGTCAATTTTTAGCTCAATTGGACAAAAGGAACTAGGCCAATGAAAATCAAGAAATCCAGACACAATTATGCAAGCCAATTCATAGCACCAACACATGCATTCACTTCAATAATTCATAAAACAGTGAAAACAATTAAGAAATGAATGGGACCAAAACAGTAATGTCCTACAATGTGTCTATAATCAACATACCAAATTTCACATTCATCCAAAACCATATGAGAATTTCACACAAGATATACAAACATGTGTCACACAAGCTTGCACAATGAACACACAGTGAATAAAAATATCAATCAAATTGAAAATGCCATAGAAAAATCCAGAAAAATTCACATGACATCTCAACATATCAATAATCATCCATGCAAAATTTCAATCCAATCCAACAATCATAGGTCATACAAATAAATTCATGAAGCTGACCTAGCTAGGTGTGACACAAATTGTCACACCTAGATTCAAAAAATCATATCTCAAACACCAGGTATCCAAAAATCATAAACTTTACATGAAAATCACCATCAACATGTCCAGAATGAGCACAAAAAATTTCAATCATTTCTTTAAATGTATGAGCATTTCATGATGAATTTGGCAAAGTGTACAAAATATGCATACAAGTCAAAGTTCAATAGGCCAGGTCAACATTTCTCCATGCACAACTTTTGTAACCATGCCTATAAAAAACTAGAGGAAATTTGGGATCTATCAAAAAACGTCTCACTATTTTTGGACTTGTAATTAATTTTCTATGAATTTTATAAGTTTGCTAAATTAAGTGAAATAATTATTAAGTGTTTTATTTATTTAAATGAAATCAGTGGCACAATGGTAAATACTAGGTCCAAGGCCAAAACGCAGCGTAGCCACTTAACGCGCTGGCATGCTGTGAGTGGACGGCTTCCGCGGGAAACAGCATTCGAATTTGGCCTTGCACTTCCACGGATCAAACGAAGATTATTTCCAGAAATCACTTCATCTTCATCGCGTTCATGTTCTTCCATCTCAAATTCAGTTTTGGTCAAATCTTCACCAAAATGCACAAACGGCATATGGTTGGAAAGGTCTAAGCAAGAGGATCACGAATATACAACTAGTTTCACCTAATACCTAACACAGCTCACAGATCGATCATGAAAAGGAATGAACATCAAACTACAATTCGACATATCTCTCACCTCACTCAATCATTTTGCAAACCACGAGTTTCACGCTAACCTATGATGAACGATCTACACAATGCATATAACAATTTAAAGAATCATGAGATTCGAATTTCAAGTACCTTGCAATGGCAGTGATGCTTCTTGAAGCTTTGGCGCGAGATTCCTTGAAACAGATGAAGGAGAAGCTACAGGAAGTTGAATGCAATGCTTAGCCTAGCTCGAAGTTGCTTCACGTGCAAGAGATTTCAATTCACCATGGATGAGCATCACTTGAACAGTCACGGATTTGGTGTTGTTAGCCAATGAATTGTCAAAACAGATCAAGATCATGATCCAATGAAGATGAAGCAAAAAGAATTTTCTGAATTGATGAAGAATTGAAGGAGTTTTGTTGAATTTGGTTCTTGAATGTTCTTGATGAACTTGGAGAATTGGAGGGAAAATTGGTTAGAAAACTTTGTGAATTGTGATTCTGATCAAAAGTTAGTTATGATTAAGTATTTATACTTCCATTTAATCACCTCTTAATCATGAATTAACCAAAATGAAATTTGATTAGCAAAAATGCATTTTACTAAGCAAGGGCAAAATGGACTTTTCACATAGGCCCTGTGACAGCTGTATGACAGCTCACACACTCTCCAAATTCCATTTGTGATGTGTTGCAACTTGTCTCATATCCATTGGCCTTGTAATTTGCATTTTCACTATGCTATGCTAAATTGTTCATTTTCAAATGAAGTTCCAAAATGACTTGGTCAAATATTGCACCTCAACATGTTATGACAATTCAAACCATTTCCAATTTGCATTTGTGAGGTGTTGCAAAAATCCCCATGCCAAAATTCCCATTATTTCTCAACTTGGACCATTTTGCCCTTGGATTTTTAACTGTACACTTGAAAATTGACCTTTTGCATTGACCATTTTTGATGAATTCCAATTATGCACCATGAAAGTACATGTCAAATGGAGTTTGCACATAAAAAGATCACTCAATTTGGACACTCCATGTGGAAGTTATGTCACTTTGATTATGGGTCATTTTTGAAATTGAATGGACCATAACTTGCCAACCATACATGGGAATTTCAGATTCTTGGACTTTTTGGAAAGGTGAGACCAAGATCTACAACTTTCATGTTGAACAAATTTTTATTTGAAGCTTCCTTGGACACGTGGTCTTGAGGTGAAAAACTTTCCATTTTTGGAAACTTCCATTACAAGTCACTTTCTATTTTTGGCAATTTTTGTTCTGACTTTATTTTCTTCATTCTTGAGCTTTGAAATGTCAAATAACACTTGTTCCAACATGAATGAAGTGTATCCAACTCATTTCCACCCCCAAATCCATAAAATTAAGCACAGTTGACCACAGTTGACTTTTTTCAACTGATAGATGAATTTGGCAATGCACTGATCAATCTGAGCCCCAATCTTTTGATGAAATGGCTCAAGGATGAAACCCTAGCCTCAATAAACTCAATAAAACCATGAGATGATCCCCATATCCATCATAGACCCCATCTCTTAGCCATGCCCTGATTGGCCCAATGCAACTGATTAGGGTTGACCAGTGGTCAAAACCCTAATCTCAAGGAATACTTCAACACTTGATGATGACAAACCATGATGATGATGATGAATCATTGTAATCAAGATGAAGACCAATATCCTTTGAGAATCATGAAACCCTAATTTGAACTTGCACATCCTCAGATGATCAATGACCAGTCCAATGAAACCCTAGCTTGCACCATGACCTCCTATCTTCTGATCAAGACTTGGGAAACTGGCTTTGCACAATGTAACCACATGATATGCAATATGCAATGCCTAATGACTTAAAATGATATGCAAATATGTTAAGCTAGTCCCAAGAGAGGAGGGCAAATTTTGAGGTGTTACACCACCCCTTGAACCAAATCCATGAATTGATTCATGCGAATCTTCATCTCGGCGAGCTCTGCTCGTAGGCTCTCCATCGTTCTCTGTTGATTCCTTCGGGTACCGTATCGGTGAATGCCTGAGTCAGCTATCCTGCTGATGGGACACCAAACAATATGAGAACACTGCAGCTGTACCTGTTATGCAAGACATGCGGATGACTATGAAAATGCAATGACATGTTTATCAATTCCAAAAGGCATTCTACCCCCTTGATTCCAGTCTCACATTTGATAAACAGTGTAAGAAGAAAACCCTGACTAGAAATCAAGAAGAAGATGTAAACCCCCTAGAAATGGATAAACACGTGTTAAATGATATGAATGCAAATGATGTGATGATGTGAATGCAGTGCAGTGGTATGTCAATCAGGGTTGCTGTATCTGCTTGAACATCTGTCGGGTTACACTGTCTGAAGAGAAAACCACTGAGGAATATAATACAAGATCAAAGCTCTGCTCCAGAAAACCGGGTTGGTTGGAGGTTAAGGTTTCCTGAATTTAGCCCGCCCCTCACTGGCAGGTTCTAAGAACAGAAGTTCGTCAACTTCAGCCCTTCAGTCGTGAATAATACGTTTACCACTGAAGGTTTGGCATTATTACGGGATAAAAGACCTCCACTGACTCCCCTCAACATGACATCCTAAAGCAAGTTCCCAGTCTCGGGGTCCTCGGATTGATCAGCGAGAATGCGCCCACCAGAGCTAACATAATCACGTCTTGGAGGAGAGGCCTCGACTGAGTTCTCGGGAAATGGTCACCAGAGTCGACGATTTCTAAAGGAACATTATGTCGTTACGGAACATCCGTAGGACATAATATATCCAAGAGAAACCTCGTCTGGGTGTGGTTCTTCACGAACGACTTAACGTAGCAACATGCCACGCAAGCCTCATGATTATCCACTCTAAAACCTGTGTGTGCATTCAAGCCTGGGTAATGGGCTTATCTCTCGTAGAACATCCCATCCCAACAAACAAACAACAGCTCCAACAGATACAGCAGATGAATGCAAGCAAGTAAGTAAATAAATGTACAAAAGCATGAACACCCAATAAACAAGAAAATCACACAAGCTAGGAGGGACTCGCTTAGGGAAGATGGACCAGCAAGAGGTCAACTTCTTAAGTCTCCAGTGGATTCGCCAGCTGTCGCAACCTGAAAAATACAGTGCGCGAAAAAAACAACTGGTGAAAGAAAAAGACAGAAGAGTCGCCACCGTGCGTTATTCATCCCAAAGGAGGGAAAGGAAACGCTCGAAGTAAACCTGAAAAAGGAAAGGACAAGACGGGGTCTCGCAACCAAATCTTGGGTTCGGGAGTCGGTTATGCGAAGGGAAGGTATTAGCACCCCTACGCATCCATAGTACTCTACGGGATCCACTTTTGTGGTTTTTGTCTAAAGGGTGTGGGTTTACCTAATGTGTTTATTTACTAAAAAGGTTAAGAGAAATGACTCACGCGGATGTCGCATCCACTGCATATGTATCTCATCTGAATATGAGAATCAGAGTAAGCCGTAGTTCGGCTAACTACGGGGTTGTGGATTGGGTTTTGGACGAACGACGTCACTACGCAATCTACCGGATGCTCGACCTTTGGAGACTTACTCGCCTGTAGTAGAAGGAGTTAACGTGTTGCTTTGGGTTTTAGGGTTTGGGATGCTCGAGGGCAAACAGGCAGTCCTTGACGAAGGAACCGCGCTACATGTGGGGATATGAATACAAAACACAAAACATGTATCTCAAAGTAAAATGCCACCAAGGGGCTCAAACATTGCCTCCTATCGAGGTCTTCCAGCTAAGAAAGCAGTAAAATGCGGGAAAAATGTAAAAGTACCACACGGATAAAGATCCGAAGTAACAGCAATTAAAGGAACGATAAACCCTGAGATTCTTCCAAGCTAACATCATCAAAGAAAGTGGGTCAGTACAGGTAATCGGAATGAACCTCCAGGGGTTATCCCACAAATAAAGTGGGAAACCACGCAAGTTATCCCTGCAAAAGTCATGTGCCTTCACAAAAACTCAACAAAAGGGTTAGTGAAACAAGATAGGGTAACCAAGAGTTGCCCCCAAATCAAAATGTAACCACATGAATAATTCCATCAAAATTCACAAAAAGCAACCAAGGGTAGGAGGCCTAAACCTCTTGTCTAACACATGCATCAAAAGGGTATCAAATTCACCCATAATACCTCATACATTTAGAGCATTCAAATTAAAGGCATAAAGATGATGGATATAGGGCAAACCTGATTGGAGAGCTTGATTGAAATTGAGTTGCACCCGTGAGGTTTACAAAACAATCTTTAGGGTTTATGTGAGGCAGAAGTGATTCTGTGCAGTTGAGTTCCCTTTAGGGTTTGGAGGCTGCTCTGAACTCTGTTAGTTCTTCTCTCACTATCTTTTTCCTCAGGGTTTTGTTACAAGGAAACCTCAGAGTATTTTGCTTCTCTCAAAATCTTTCTCCAGTGAATCTCCCAGTGTAACTCCAAGTGTGTTTTCCTCTACTGAAACTTCAGTATTTATAGACTGATTTTCGTGGGTAGTGGGCTCAAATGAGGGAGACCCAAGTCCAAAAAAAATTTGTTATATTTTATTTATTTATTTAATTAATTTTATTTATTTATTTATTTATTTATTTCATTTTTTTTTTCTTTTTTTTTTCCAGGAAAAATGAAGGGTAAATTTTGGGGTATTACATTAACGACAGAAACGGTAGCTTGAATACAAATCTTCCAGTGTTTGATGGAAAGAATTGGAATTGGTGATCGATTCAGATGTATGTGTTATTTGGTTCTCAAGACATTCTTGATCTCGTCAACGACTGTTATGTTTTGGTTGCGGTGGATACGACAAAAGAATATAGAAACACACAAAGAGAAACGAGGAAGAAAGATCAAAAGGAGTTGCTCTACATCATTCAGTGTGTGGATGTGAACGTGTTTGAGAAAATTGATGATTCAAAGACGACAAAGGCTACATGGGTGATGCATCAGTGAAGAATGTGAAGCTTCAGTCTCTATGTAAACAATATGAGAATCTAAATATGAAGGACAATGAAAAGATACCTACTTACATCTCTATAGTGATTTTAATCACCAATGAGGTGAAATATTATGGAGAAACTTTGTTAGAATAAGTAATCATTGAGAAGGTATTGAGATCTCTTACTCCTAAATTTGATTACATTGCCGTAGCAATTGAAAATTTTAAAGATCATAGCACTATGAGCATTGAAGAGCTGCAGAGCAGTCTAGAGGCACAAGAGTAGCGTCTAACTGAGAGAACCTATGAAAGAGATGTAGAGCAGGCTTTGAAGGCGTCTTTTGGGAAGAAAATTCAGAAGCAATCTTGGTCAGAAGCCAAGAAGAGACATGGTGGTCATTTTCACAAGTTTAACAAGAAGAAGGTTCAATCCTAGTGTTGTAAGAAGTTTGGCCACTTTACTGTTGATTGTTGGTCAAACAAGGAAAGAAAATTAGAAGAAGCAAACATGGAGAGAGGAGATTCTGATGATGACCATGTGTTATTGATGGCTTATGAATCTGATGGTGTGTATTTGGTAGAGTGGTGGTATATGGATACTGGCTACTCGAATCACCTAACTAGAAACAAATAATGACTGGTTGATTTTGACTCAAGAAAGAGGACAAAGATCATAAGTGTTGATGATAAATACCTCAATGTTGAAGGTATGGGAAATGTCGAAGTCAAGGTGAAGAATGGTAAAAATGTTCTGATCAAGGATGTTTGGTATGTTTTTGTCATGAAGAGATATCTGATGAGTGTAGTTTAGATCATTAAGAAAGGTCTTTCAGTTACTATGAAGAACAATCTTATGAAGTTGTATGATTTTGACCAGAAGCTGATTATTCAATTTGAGCAAGGAAGCAATAAAACATTCAAGGTAAATTTGGGGACATTTGAAACTGATTTCCTTAGTGCAGAAGGCACTAAAGGTAATAGTGAGTTATGGCACAAGAGATTGGGGCATCTTAATTTCAGAAGCTTAGGGAATCTGAATCTAAGAAACTGATATATGGAATTCCAAAGATTGCGAAGCCTGAGAAGTCATGTGAGATGTGCGTGAAAGGTAAGTAACATAGATTGCCATTTGCATCAGAAGTAGCCCTAAGAGAAAAACATGCTTTAGGAGTAGTACATCCTGATGTTTGTGGAACATTTGAAGTACCTTCACTTGGAGGAAACAAATATTTTGTGTCATTTATCGACGAGTTCACAAGAATTATATGGGTAGCATTCATCAAGTTTACGCATGAGGTGTTTGCTGAGATGTAGAAGTTCAAGGCGAAGACTAAAAAAATAGAGTGGTTAGAAGCTGAAAGTTTTCAGAACTGATGGTGGAGGTGAGTATAACTCTACAGAGTTTAGAAAGTTTTGTGAGGTGAATGGAATTAAGCATAAGGTTACTGCTTCATACAATCCTCAACACAATGTTCTTGTTGAAATAAGAAATCTAACTTTGCTTGATATGACAAGGAGCATGTTGAAGGAGAATAAGATGCCTCACACCTTGTGGGGAGAAGTTGTTGCCACTACAACATATGTGCTTAATAGGTGTCCAACAAAGAAGCTGAAAGAAACCGTTCCTTTTGAGAAGTGGATTGGTGATAAGCAAAGTGTAAGTCATTTTAGGGTATTGGGTTTCATTTATTACAAACATATTTCAGGTGCTACTAGAAAGAAGTTGGATGATAAAAGCAAAGTAATGTTGTTGATTGGGTACCACAGTGCAAGGTGCGTATAAGCTTTATTGTCCATTCATTAATAAGGTTGAAGTCATCAGAGACGTCATTATGAAGGAATCAGAAGCGTGGGATTGGAGTAAGTCTTAATCTAACTCTGGTGTAGTGCCAACACCTGAGTTCACTTCTGAAGATACTTTAGAATCTGAAAGTTCTAAAGATGATTCTGAAAATGACTTTGAAGGTTAGTCTAACTCTGAAGGCAAGTCTGATTCTGCTCAAGATTCTGATGATGATCCAGACTCTGGTGGTCAAGACTTTGGAGGAGGTCAAACCTTTGAAGGTGGAGCTTTTGAAGGTGGTCCAACATCTGAAGGTGGTCAAGCATTTGATATTGTTCCAGCATCTAATATTGTTCCAACATCTGAAGAAGATTCTGAACAAGTTCATATGCCACAAAGAATCAGACAAATTTCAAGGAGATTTGTAGAGTTTGACATGTTATAAGATACTGAAGTAGACTCCAAGGGAAAAGTCATTCAGTGTGTCATCTTAGTAGACTCTGAATCAGTTAGTGTTGAATAATCTCTCAAGAAGAAAGTATGGTTAAAGGTCATGGAAGAAGAACTTGAGGCTATAGAAAGAAAGAAGACTTAGGGGTTGACTAAGCTTCAAAAGGAGAAGAAAGTCATCAGCGTCAGATGAGTTTTTAAGGTAAAACTGAAGCCAGATGGATCAATTGGAAAATACAAAGCAAAGTTGGTAGCAAGAGGATTTCTACATAAATTTGGGTGCAAAGTTGGTAGCAAAGTTGGAAAATACTTTGAAGTGTTTGCGTCTGTAGCTAAACACTAAACAATCAGATTCATGATTGTTATAACTGCTAACAAAAATTAGTCTCTGATACATCTGGATGTGAAATATGGATTTCTGAATGGTCCATTCCAAGAAGAGGTATACATGTCACAACCTCCTACATTTATGAAAAAGGACAGGAAAGGATGGTGTATATGTTACATAATGCGTTATATGGACTGAAACAAGCTTCTAGAGCTTGGAATCTGAAAATTGATTCATTTTTTAAGCTCCAAGGATTCATAAAGTATGAGATGGAGTATGGTGTTTATGTTCAACATACTTCTGAAGGTAATATGATTCTGGTGTTACACTATGCTGATGACATATTGATGATAGGGAGCGGTTCATATGAGATAATAAAGTTCAAGAATGCATTGATGAATGAGTTTGAGATGACTGATCTTGGAAATATGGTATATTTTCTAGGGATGGAGATTTTGTACTCAGAGAAGGATATCATTTTGCATAAGCTGAAGTATGAACTTGAACTTCTAAAGAGATTCGACCTACAAATTGCCAGATTATAATCACACCTGCTGAAATAAATCACAAGTTGGATTCTGATGTTTAGGGTGATGGCGTAGATGCTACAACTTTTAAACAGTTGGTTGGCTAATTGAGATATCTACGTAACACCATACCTGACATCAGTTATGCAGTTGAAATGGTAAGTAGGTTTGTAAATAAACCAAAGTGGTCACATTACCAAGTTGTTGTAAGGATTCTGAGGTATATTAAGGGGACTCTAAAGTACATAGTGTTATTCCCTTCTGGTGTTAAATCTGAATCAGAGCTGATGTGCTATTCTGATTCTGTTTTGTATGGATACAGAGTTGATATAAAAAGTACTTCTGGATATTTTTTCAAGTATTTGGGAGTTCCTATCTCTTGGTGTTCCAAGAAACAAAGAGTAAATTGCAGGTGCTTTGTTTGCGTGTCAAGCTATTTGCCTTATGAATTTGTTGCAGAATCTGAAGATCAAAGTGAACAAGCATGTGAAACTGATGATTGACAACAAATAAGCCATAAGTCTTGCCAAAATCCAGTGATGCATGGAAGAAGCAAGCATATTGGCACGAAGTTTCATTTTCTGCGAAATCAGGTTCAGAATGGAGTGTTAAAAGTTGTACATTGAAGCACTTAGAAGCAACTTGCACATGTTCTGACTAAAGTTGTGAAGACTGGACACTTTATCCACCTGATGGATGAAATTGGTGTTATAGAGTTTAATTAACTGAATATAAATTAAGGGGTGTTGTTAGAAGTAGTTCATATTCAGAAGAAGTGTTTTGACTCAGAAGTAAAAGCCTATGAGGTTGCTGCTCCAGAAGTGTGTTTTAACTTCTGGATTTCTAATTTAGTTTTGTTAAGTTTAACCTAGCTAGTGTAGGTTAACATTTTGCCTACGTGACATTTTTGTTTGTGTATATAAATAAAACGTGTAACAAAATTTTATGACACAATCAATAGAGTTTCTCTTAAAAGTTAGTTAAATCTATTTTCTCTCTCTTCTCTCTCCATCTTCATCATCTTCCTTTTCAATCTTGTGCACCAACAACTTTTATATAATTTAAATTTTTTTTGTTGTATTAATTCACATTTGATTTTATTTTTATATTGTGATAAATTTATCAAGCTTCAAAGAGGAAGGATAAGAGGAAGCAAAACAAAGCTCGTTGGAGTAGATAACAGACTTGAGTTTTATAATATTAGTTGAGATAAAGTTTCATGTATGGACAGTACTTATTATTAAGCTTCATGTTTTAGATTTTGCAATATTTTATAATTGATTACAACTAGTATGAGTGAGTTAGGAAAGAATGTCCATTGTGAGAGTCTTAGCTTTTCTGATGGCTGTAAGATGTCCAATACCATATTGAGACTTGCATAAGCCAAATTGGAAAATCTAACCTTTCGAGATTCTAAAGGTTTTCTTTAGTAAGATATATAATCTACAGCACAATCTCATGTGCATATTTAAGATTAAGTTGGTATTAAAATATTCACGAAAAGCACAAAAGAGATATAGGATCAATTACTATACATTATATTGAACAACTCAAACTCAAACAAATCCCTCACAACGTATTCTTTACCTTTAATTTCCTCTCTCTTTCTAGTAACAACACATAACTACCTAATTATTCTCTCAATTTTTCAATGGATCCATCCCATATAGTAACATCAACTAATTCACTTGTGTTGGATAGATTATTTTTGACAAAATTATAATAGATTGATTCTTTATGAAATCCTAAAATGCATTATCTTTTAACTTTATATGTTGGAGTTCTTTACATAGTTTATGGTTTCTCTTTAAGCAAAATTTTGTCATAATAGTTTAAATCTCCTTTTTTTTAACATGAAAATTCATTGTCCAAGTAAAATAAGGGAAGTAAATTTAAATAAAAGTATGAAGAAATGACATATAGAACACAAATATATATACGATCAAATTGTGTATATATAGTGTACCAACACCTTTTAAAAATTTGATATATTGTACTGATCTTGTTAAATTGAAAGGATGAATGTTGTTAGGAGTATGCTATGAACATCACTATGCTGTCCGAGTGCCTCCTCTAACCCGATTGAGGCTGCTAATATTATTGGTAAACAAAGATATAAAACAATTAACAATCATGAGTTGTTTTAGTGTTGATTGACATTGGATTTGATAGGGAGAATCACGATTCAATCTCTCGCGACGAGAAGGGATTGAAATCACTTGATATCAGAATTAATCATCAAACCAGATTAATCGATTCAGTACACCTGATCCTGATGATGATAAAGAAAAGATATATATCAATTGGTAATGCCTCATCCAATAAAGGGATGGAGCTTGAAGGCAGAGACCGACAATTTCTCCTTGTGGTAGGGAAAGCATATAGGGTTTACGGTTACTCTTTGGCATCTAGTGCTTAGGCAAGGAATTGTAATGTCTTATATTGGACATAGTTTATAAAAGGTCGGGTTTATGACATTATCTAAAGATCTAAAATCCCTAAGTAACGTTGATTCATGTGAGATGACTTAATCACCACATGTTTGGACATATATTTCTCTTATTAATTCTTTGATGAGTATTATTCTAAATACTACTATAAATAATATATTTCATGATAAATTTTTCGTGTTACCCGACTTTTAAAAGTCGAGGTAAAAAGTCAAAGTGCACCATGTTTTATTTATTTTTAATAAATATCATATATCACATCGGTTTCTAAATATAACCAAGGGAACAAATAATTTAAGACATGCTTCGAATCCCAAAAACAACGGTTTGTGTTTTTAATTTTTTTAAAAGTGGTGAATTTCTTTTTATTTAATTTTTAATTTTTAAATTAATGATCTATACCTTTAGTTATATTTAATAACCGAAAGATTAGATTATCATATTTTAGTATAAAAATACTCGTTAATTAGATTTTACCCTAAATTTAACTTATATGTAGCCGCTTCAAAGTCTTACACATCATTCTTTGGGATGAATTGCAAGACAAAAAAAATCTTCAATATTCTTCAATCTTGAACAAAATATTTTTTCTACCCTTGCAATCTATCTCACATGATGATATTGTATTTTTGTAAGAACCTTCCTATGTTGTCAATAAAAAAACATTGAGAAATTTATTGCTTTTCTTGGTTGACAATATTGAGAAATTTATTCTCTAACACAATCATCAATTTCTCTTTCACGTTCTCTTTCATGTGAAAGCATTTGATATTAAAACGTTTGTTAAAGATAATAAAATATATCTAGGATGGATTGCAAGTACAGAAAAACATTTCTCTTATTTGGAACAGGTAACTTATCAGAAATTTGAAAAGTGTTATCAAAATGATGTCGGAACTACAAAGTATAATTGATTTATTGATCCGTAAGAAACCCACAAGGGTAGAAAAGAAGAAAACAATAAGAACACAGTAAAATTGGATATAAACTGTTATTCTTTACTTTCTCTTTGAAACAAGATTTCAAGTGTTATAGAATAGCAAAAATTCTCTCTCGCCCTAATTAGGATTTGCCTTATTTAATGATGAGAGACTAGTATGCTATTTATAAGAAAACTAACATACTAAACTAATGGGATTTTACACACAAGCCCATTACACAAGCTAACTTATAAAACAAGATAACTTAAACAATTGAGCATAACAAACAAGTCCAATTTGACATGTTAACAATCCTAGCATACTTCGACTACAACATGTGAACATACATCGACGGCATGCTAATGATCCTATTGGATTGTCGAACCAATAAGCTACCTTTCGATCATACCAGAGTTCGATCCAATATCTCACAAATCTCCACATTGGATCAAACTCTATAACATCAAAGAGAACAAATTAACTTTCTTCATGCAACTTTATCAATTGCATAGTCAGTTTTTCTTTATCCTTTAACGCAACGTCATAGGTGTGGTTCTCTTAAACGCTTCTAAGCAACCTTGTTGAACCAGTAAGGATTTCATCTTCAAGCGCCACATACCGAAATCGTTCGCTCCAGTGAACTTTTCAATTTCATACTTTGTTGACGGCATCTTCTCCGTGATCACCGTATCAATTTATTGTGAAAATGATGTCGGGATTACAAAGTATAATTGGTTTCTTGATCGGTAAGAAACCCACAAGGGTAGAAAAGAAGAAAATAATAAGAACACAATGAAATTGGTTATAAATTGGTATTCTTTACTTTCTCTTTGAATCAGGATTATAAGTGTTACAGAATAGCAAATAACTTCTCTCACCCTAATTAGGATTTTCCTTATTTAATGATGAGAGACTAGTATGTTATTTATAAGAAAACTAACATACTAAACTAATGAGTTTTTACACACAGACTTATTACACAAGCTAACTCAGAGAACAAGCTAACTTAAACAATTGGGCATAACAAACAAGCTTAATTCGACATGCTAACAATCCTAGCATACTTCGAATATAACATATAAATAGATTGATGACATGCTAATGATCATGTCGGATGGTCGAACCAAGAAGTTACTCTTCGACCATACTAGACTTCGATCCAATATCTTACAAAAAGATATGTTGTTCTCAAAGAATCCATTGTCAAAATCTTTATTTTTTTAAACAATTTATTTTAATATTATGTGTAAACAATATAAATATAAAAGAAAAAGTTGTTCCCCCACGGTTTTTAACAGAAACCGAGAGGTATGTGGCGCTTGGGTTATAACATATTTTATTTAAAAAGAAACATATTTTACATTGATTTTTAATAATAAACGAGGTAAAGCGTATTTATTCAGTTTCTTCATCGTACTTAAACAAATATTTGTCTTCCATTTAATGAGTATCAACGTTCAAGACACTACCATTAGCGATCCTCGTGAAACCTAAATCCTCATTATAAAAGCATTTTGAATATTAAAAATTGATAATGAACACTTTGAGATTTTAAAAGACGTTTATTTTGTTTGGAAAAGTTTTGAAGGATGAATTGCAAGAGCAAAAAGTTATTTGGGTTTAAGGTTTGTGTTCTTAAATAATCATATAAAAGAATATTTATTTTATTTATCTAACCAATGTTTTGTTTTATATCAGACATTTGATCATCTTCAAGATCAATGAAACAAGAATCTCCAACATTTTCTCTTCGCCGAGATATTCAACATTTGTTATTCACCGACACAGATGTTGATGAAGAACAAATTTAATATTCTTTGTAAACAATGTAATATTATGTTGAAATAATGTAATTTGTAAATAAATTAATTTATTAATATTCTATGTAAACAATATAATGAGTATTTAACACACACACACACGCACGCGCACACGCGCACACGCGCGCACACACACACACACACACACACTCACACACACACACATACGCGCGCACTCACACACACACACACACATACACACACACGCACGCACACACGCACGCACGCACGCACACACACACACACACTTTGTTTTATTTAATTATTTAAATTAATTTATATGTTGTTATTTGGATAATTGGTGAATATATGTGTTTCGGAGGGTATTTGAGAGAGTTAAAGGAACAATAGAAATTAATTACATTAATTTTTAACTAATTTGAGTTGAGTGGAATAATTAAAAATAACATAGTTGTAGAAAAATAAGAGAAATAGTAGAATTTGGTGGATAATTGAATTATTAGAAATTAAAATGAAAGAAATTGGAGTTAGTAAGAAGAGAAATGACAAAATGGGAAATAGGAGAGTAAGTTGAGGGTAATAAGGGAATAGCCTAATTAAGGGAAGTGGGTTTTGATTTTAATAGAAAAGAGTGAGAGTTGGAACGTTTACAATACATATTATTTTGGAACAGGAGAAAAGAGGCAAGAGAGGAAACTTAGAGTTTGGGAAGAATACATCAACGTTGAGGAGCTTAGAGTTTGCTTTTCTAGAAATCCAAGGTAAGGGGGAGATTACTCTATAATTGGTGTATATTGTATGAAGGATAGAGAGGGATCTTCACCCTCTTATAATTAATTGATTAATTTGCTGCAAACAGTCTCGAAACCAGGAAATTATCATTTTAGTGTTCTTGTCATAACTTTAATTTTGTATATCCAAATGAGGTGCAGTTTGAAGTGTTGGAAAGATAATGTGTATGAATATCCCGTAGCAATGTATTAAGAGGCTATATGAGTACTGGAATTTGTGAAAATTAATTGTTTACTTGTTACGTAATAGTTGACAGTAACGACCGAACGATTAATTATTGTGAATGTACGAATTAATGATGAAGCGATGATAAGATGAATTGATATGATTAAGTACTATGTGGATGTTTATTTTATATGTGAATATATGTTTTGAAGAGAAATTATAATTATGTGAGGTGTTGTAAATAGTTGATGATAATTATTGAGATGTGTAGTCCGGAGTGAGAACTACTGTTGATTCGGTGAGATGCATGATTGCTTACTGTCAGATGTGGGACTGTAATCATTGTTGTGTTTTTGTCGTTGCATGATTGCTTACAGCCATATGTTTGACTGTAATCATTGTTGTGTTGTTGTCATTGCATTATTGTATGTCATACATCATATGTTGTAGTTGTTGTAAAAGAGGCAAGTCATAAGTTCAGATGTTGGGACTTATGAATTTTCCCAAGCTCGGATGTTGGGGCTTAGGGTTCAAACATTGGGACCCGGTTCATATGAAGAACCACTGTTGAGTTGGTACTACATGCATATAGAGTTGAAGTGTTGCCATATTGCATACAAGTTGGCATTTATGAATTGATGATTGTTGTCGTTGTTGTTGCTGTTTAGGTTACCCTTCCTGATATTTTGCACTGCTAACATAATTGAGTATATTGTCACCCATTTATTGTTTTGTTTGTGTGTTAATGTACGATGT
Organism: Lathyrus oleraceus; assembly: GCF_024323335.1. NCBI lineage: Eukaryota > Viridiplantae > Streptophyta > Magnoliopsida > Fabales > Fabaceae > Lathyrus > Lathyrus oleraceus. The sequence continues at coordinate 207,828,772 of NC_066583.1, forward strand.
GTACAAATACTCAAGAACAAGAGTAATAACTAATGTGAGTTGGAAGATAGACTTAGAGCCCATCTTCATTTACTTTATCATTTATCATTTTAGACAATTAAATGCTCTGATCTGCAACATTGGGAACAAGGTGTCTTGTTTTATTTTGTTATTAAGTCAACTATTGGGGATGATATCTTGATTTTGTATTTAGACTTGTTAAGGTATTTGAAGCTTATGAATATTAAATTGAAATTCTTCTACAAGTGTTTTGATGTAAATGTGAAGTATGCATATTGTTTGAGAGTAGCATCCTAAATATGTCGAGTAATTATTTTTATATAATTTTTGGGGTTTATGGTGTTACAATGATCATAATAATGGTGGGAAAAATCAAAAACATACACATGTAAGAAAAGAAAGAAAGTTTGGGATGAAAAAAGAAGGAATGAGTGAGTACCTTTATACATATCGAAGTTTCTAATTCTATTTTTGTTAGAAAATCCATAAAAAATAATGAAAGTTTGACCCAAAAAAGAGTTATTTGAAAATGTTTCCAAAATAAGCTCTCTAATTGATTAGAGTTGATTCCTAATCGATTAGATATTCAAAATATTGAGATTTTGGGCATTATAATGAGTTGATTTCTTTGACTTTTTAAGGAGATCCAACAACTGTCTCATCTGATTTCGTTGAATATTTGAGGATAAAACTAAATTCTAATCGATTATCTCAAGTCTTCCTTGGGCCGTTTGGACCTTGGATGACTTTGGGCTTGGTTGATTGCTTTTGGCACCCTTATTCTTTAGCATTGCACCCATTGACTAAATATTTCAATTTTTTCTTTTTCAAACTTTTCTAAACGCACAATAAACTTAAAATAATAAAATGTTAATGATACAGTAATAATCATTAAGCATGAAAAGACCATATTATAGACAATTTCCTCAAAGTTTTCATATTCAATTTTTACCAAGTGTTTTACCTCTAAAATCTCAAGATATCTTGAGAAGACTACCCCTTAAGAGGAAATGATAAACCATTGTCAAAATTCCACCTCGACATATCACTTGATAAGAAAGTTTGCTAAAGCATCATTGGGAGTGACACGATCATTATAGATCCTCATACTTCATAAACATTTGAACTATCACGAGTATTGAACTCCATCATCAATGTTAACAAACAACTTGGTCAATCATGACAGTTGAACACTTTCTTCAATGCCAATAAACAACTTGATCAATCTTTATCAAAGACCATAAAACACTCGAATTTATCTAGTATACTTAGAGTATACACATGCCTTGCACAAATTTATCAAATACTCATTTAGTTCCTTCAAAGTTGTAAGGTAATCCTATAAAATAGATTAAGTTCTCACCTTTCGTACCCAAATAATTTTGGTTGCTGGTGTGTTCCTGGTTCTTAAAGGTATAGGGTTATTTATCTTGGACCATCTAAGATAAATTATCTTGGCATAAAAATAAGGCTCTAAATGGATGAATTTAATACCAAAATTGCTCTTAAAGATCAGACGATGGGATTTCTTTATATCATGGCAAATATTTTTAAACGATCAATTAGGTTTATAACCTAAGTCATTTTTATTAAATGAAGCTCTTTGATTATAAAGAATTAAAGTAATATTATATTTACCCTTATTTAATTTTTCTAGGGTTTCATTCAAGTTGGTTACTTCATTTTTCAAAGATTCACATTTATCTAATTTTAAAGATTCGCTTCTAATCTTAGAAGTTTCTTCACCAAGAATTTTATTAATATTTTATAAGAATTCAATATACTTCTTAAGATAAATAATATTCTTCTCCATTTTATCATTATTTTTACTTAGCTTAAAAAATTGATCATGTATTAACAAAGTTACCTCAATGTCATCTTCTCTTGAAGTTTTGAGGAAGACATGATATTCTTTATTAGACTCATTTCTTTGAGAAGACACTTTATAAGAGTCTTCTGACGTATCATTGGGTATATCTCTTAAGACTTATTGTCATGAATATCTTGATGTTTCCTCCATAGATTCGTCGTTCATTGCTACATGTTCTTCAGGAAACACTAGACACGGCGGATCTCTAAACATTCCTCCAGAAGTTTACTCTTCATAAATTCTTATGGATGTTGTCTCTTCATCATATATGTTTTCAAATATTCTGCTTGTTGAAGCTTCTTTCTAAAAGATATGGCTAGATGATGTTTTTTTATAATATCTATCAGATGATGAATCTTAAGATGATCGTTTGTTTATTGAGATCTCCCATTCAAAGATTTACACAGGTGTTGATATTTCACTTTCATCTTTGAGTATTCCTCTTAATGAGACGATGACGAGGAATATTAATATGATTCGAGTATGTTTTATCTTTCTTCTTCATCTTTGAGTAACTAGAATAACTCCATGAGTTTCTTGATGATCTCCTTATTTCTTGATTCTTCCTAAAATCAACAAAGTCACTATTGTCCTTTGAATTTAGGATTGGACCAGATTTATGTTTCCAATTCTTAATTCTTAGATTGTTGTTAGATACAAAAGTTGTAATATAACTTCCAAGTGTTCCAATGGTTGAGTATTTTCTAAGAGAATGATTCTCATCTTCATTTGGCATTACAACTTCTTGGATTTGTGTGTTCATTCTCTCTTTGTTTGATCTTTGGAGAAACTCTGTGAATCATCTCAAGATTGTCCCACAATACGTTAGTAGAATAACAATTAAAGACTTAACAAAAATCCTTAGAACTTAAAGTACTTATTAAAAGATGTTTGAATTTAAAACCAAGTTTTACTTTTCTCTTTTCTTTTTCGATAAAAATAAACTGGGTTTATTTACTACTTTATCATCAAAGAAAAAAGTAAGAATAAGCGGGCCATTGATTAAAAATCTCACATTTCAAAATCATTTTATTTTATAAAAAAATTAATTCTTTCTTTCCATGACTCAAACCTTTCACCATCAAAAGATGGCAGTGTATCCATTAAAAGTCTTTCACTAAAAATAATTGTGTTTGTAGTCATCATACTATCCGAGACGATTACTCTTATAAGATGAGTTAGACTCTGATACCACTTGTTGATCAAGTGACTCCAAATACAAGAGGGGAGATGGGTTAATTGTGTAGCATTGAAAAAAAATTGAATTAAAAAATATTTTACAAACCCAATTGTTTAAAACAGTTTTAAAAAGAGTAAGAAGCAAAATAAATAAAATGAGTGAAATCAAAGTTAAAATAAGATTTGAAAACAACATAAATAAAAGCAATAAAAATAAAGAGAGATAAGGGATAAGAAGAATGCACCCGAGATTTATTGAGGTTTCACCTAACCACTTGATTTATGTCCTCTCCCTAAGAATTATTTCTTGAGAATTCCATTATATATGAGAGCTTTCACAGGTTATGCCCATGAAACTTTTACTATAGAACTTAATCTTTTACACTTTTTATCCTTGTAAGACCCTAATTTTTACCCTAAGATCCCTCATGATATCTCATCATATGCATTGGCATTGGGATCACACCTTAGCATCCTCCTTACCCCTCATTCATTGGGTTTGCATTAGGAGAGATCACCAATCACATTTGATTATATCATACTTTTTCTTTCATTATTTACTAACCAAAATACCAAAAATATGTCAATGTATAGTTTGTTGCTTTTGTAGGAAGTGTGTATTGTAACACCCTTCTAAAATACCCCAAAATATTTAATTAAAATAGCAATATATCAATCAGAGTAATTATGCAATTAAGGGTGTCACACAATCATTTCACACCATTCACCAAAATAACTGTCATGCTCTTTATTTAATCAAAATAAACATTGCATAATTCGCAGCGGATAGAAACTAACAACATTCAAACCATGTAATACATTACATGTAAAGTTGTTCAACAACCAAATGAAAACATAGTAAAACATCCCATCCCGATGTTACATCTACCAGAGCATGACACACTAAGGAACTACACTAGACTCCAAGGACTAGCTTCTACTCAATCACTGCTCGTTACCTGAAAAATAGTTGTAAGGGTGAGTTCCTCAATCGATATAATAAGCATTATAAAATATCATGTAATGCTAAGTAATTTAACACATATCATCACCCTAATCAGATCACACATATTCAACAACGGCAATATCAACTCATAATCATCATCATCATCATACTCAAACTCAACACAACCACAAAACACACGTATAATATTGGAATACATCCATTCATATTATACGCCATACATACATACATTATGCAATGAGACTCCATGCATTCGGTACCGACTATTCGTGAACATATAGTTCAACCTCACCGACCAAATCCAGGTACGGCTACCAAGCTCACTAGTCCGACTCATTTGAGACCTAGTGACTCACTCACTAATTCCTCACCATGGGAATTAGCTACCACCCCAAGGGCTATGATATGCACGCTAATCACCTAGCATGCAAACATCAACAACAATCCACAATACTAACTCACTAATTCCTCACCATGGGAATTAGCTACCACCATAAAGGCCACAATATGCAAGCTAAATCACTTAGTCATGCAAACATCAACAATCATCCACAATGGACATATGCTCACACTCTAAGCCATAAACAGTCCATTCATAATTTCATACATGATAGATACATTCACAACATTATGCATATCATCATACATCATCAACATATTCACCACATAATCATATCATGTCATACCACATAGTCAATCACAGTATTAGCACACTCTACTAATACCTATACTACTCAAAACAACGGGAAATGATCCCTACTCTATCATACATCAACTAAATTACATTACTCAGCTGAACAACCAAAAACTGCACAACAACAGCACAGAAAAATCACAATCCTGCCCATACGCGTATTGCCTAGTCCCATACGCCTATGGCCCATCTCCTGACCAAATCCCATACGCGTAACACCATCTCATACGCGTATGCTACGCGTACCACTTCCTCATACGCGTACCAACAGAGGCCAAACCACGTTCAAAACATCATCTTCTTCATCCATACGCGTATTGCCTAGTGCCATACGCGTACCAGACCATCTCATACGCGTATTGCCTAGTGCCATACGCGTATGACCAAAAACCAGATTTCCAGATCTGCTATGGTTTTCTCTGCTACGAGATCTCCCAATTCCAACCTCCTACAATCCAATTTTACACAGTATTCGTTCATATCATCTAACACGAATCATACCCTATTCAATTTCACCAATTCTAACACTTTTACATCTAATTCCTACGAATTCCCTTCAATTATAATCCAAATTTCGTTCATCCAAAAGTTCACAATTTCATCATGTATCATTCCAATTAGAGTCAAAACAATGGTTTATCACTACCCATCACATGTTATCCCATAATACCCATTAAGCGATGATAAACCCCCCTTACCTGAGTTAATCCGGCAATCCTTCAGCTTTAAGCTCTTCCTCCCTTCAACCCTTGTTCTCTGGCTCTTTGCCCTTTTCCCTTTTCCACTTTTGAGTCGTTTCTCTGTTTTCACGTGAAAACCTCTTTTTACCAAATGGGACTCTTTTTACTGATTCCAACATTATATTCTAATAAAATAATAACCCAATAATAATAATTCCAATAATAATATTCCAATTATTTAATTAAATTAATAAATATATTATTAACTTAAATTAAATAATTATCTTATTTTATCGGGGTGTTACAACTCTCCCCCACTAAAAGAGTTTTCGTCCTCGAAAACATACCTCAAGCGAATAACTCTGGATAAGACTCCTTCATCTGACTCTCAAGTTCCCAAATCCTTCTGCAAACCTTCCCAGAACTTCGATGTAAATCTAGGATCTCTGTCCGAAACAATACTCGACGGAATACCATGCAAACTTACAATCTTCTCAATATACAATTCAGCTAATCTCTCTAACGGATAATCCATTCTGATCGGAATGAAATGAGCCGATTTTGTCAATCTGTCAACAATCACCCAAATAGCTTCAAAATTCTTAATTGTCCTCGGTAAACCAGAAACAAAATCCATACTGATACTATCCCACTTCCACTCTGGAATAGCCAACGGTTGCATTAGCCTAGACGGCTTCTGATGCTCAATCTTCGACTTCTGACAAGTCAAACAAGAATAAACAAAACTCGCAATTTCTCTTTTCATTCCCGGCCACCAAAACAACTTTTTCAAATCATGATACATCTTCGTAGCCCCAGGATGAATACTCAGGCCACTACGATGTCCTTCCTCAAGAATACTCTTCTTAAGCTCGGTAACATCCGGAATACACACCCGATTACCAAATTTCAAAACACCATTCTCATCAACTCTGAATTCACCACCTTGATCTTGATTCACTAAAGCCAACTTGTCAACCAAAAGCACATCGGATTTCTGACCATCTCTAATTTCATCCAGAATACCACTTGTTAACTTCAATATTCCCAATTTAACACTATTGTGAGTGCTCTCACACACCAAACTCAAGTCTCTAAACTGCTCAATTAAATCCAATTCCTTAACCATTAACATAGACATATGCAATGATTTCCGACTCAATGCATCAGCCACTACGTTTGCTTTACCCGGATGGTAATTCAAACCAAAGTCATAATCCTTCAGAAACTCTAACCATCTCCTCTGTCCCATAGTCAGCTCTTTCTGATCAAACAAATACTTTAAACTTTTATGGTCACTGAAAACCTCAAATCTTGATCCGTACAAGTAATGCCTCCATAACTTCAGAACAAAAACCACAGCTGCCAACTCTAAATCGTGTGTCGGATAGTTCCTCTCATGAACCCTCAGTTGTCTCGAAGCATAAGCTATAACCTGCTTATTCTGCATCAAAACACCACCCAAACCCAACAATGAAGCATCACAGTAAACCTCAAATGGTTCCGATGGACTCGGTAATATCAGAATAGGAGCAGTAGTCAACCTTCTCTTTAACTCTTGGAAACCTTCTTCACACTTTGAGTCCCAAACAAACGCTTTCCCCTTTCTAGTCAACATCGTTAACGGTAACGCCAACTTAGAAAATCCCTCAATGAACTTCCTATAATATCCTGCAAGTCCAAGAAAACTCCTTATCTCAGAAACTGACTTCGGAGCTTCCCACTTAGATACCGCTTCTATCTTAGAAGGATCAACAGCAACACCACCTCTTGAAATCACATGACCAAGAAAACTAACCTCTTCTAACCAAAATTCACACTTTGACAGTTTAGCAAATAACTTCCTTTCTCGTAGAACTTCTAAAACCACTCTCAAATGTTCAGCATGCTCTTCTTCTGATTTCGAATACACCAAAATATCGTCAATAAACACCACAACAAACTTGTCTAGGTACGGATGGAAAATCCTATTCATATACTCCATAAATACCCCAGGCGCATTAGTCACACCAAAAGGCATTACAGAATACTCATAGTGTCCATACCTCGTTCTGAAAGCAGTCTTCTGAATATCCTCAGTTTTCACACGTATCTGATGATACCCAGATCTCAAATCTATTTTGCTGAACACACTCGCACCAACTAACTGATCCATCAAATCATCAATCCTCGGAAAAGGATACCGATTCTTGATCATCACTTTATTCAGTTGTCTGTAGTCCACACACAACCTCATAGTACCTTCTTTCTTCTTAACCAATAACACTGGTGCACCCCACGGTGACACACTCGGACGAATAAATTTCTTATCCAACAGATCTTCCAACTGACTCTTCAATTCAGTTAACTCAACAGCAGACATACGGTACGGAGCCATCGATATCGGCCTAGTACCAGGTACTAAATCAATCGAGAACTCAACTTCACGCTCTGGCAGTAATTCATTCACTTCTTCCGGAAACACATCAGGAAAATCACACACCACGGCTAGATCACAAATCACCAGTTTATCTTTAGCCTCCAAAGTCGCTAACAGCATAAACAACTCTGCCCCATCTGCTACCGCCTCATTCACCTGCCTCGCTGATAGAAACAAACTCTTTCCTTCCTCAATCTCAGGAAAAATCACAGTCTTATCAAAACAATTGATATAGACTCGGTTAAACACCAACCAGTTCATACCCAGGATAACATCAATCTGCACTAGTGGAAGACACACTAGGTCCATCCCAAAGTCTCTACCAAAAATACTCAAAGGACAATTCAAACAAACTGAAGTAGTAGTCACTGAACCCTTCGCAGGAGTATCAATCACCCTACTACCACGCATCTCAGATATCTCTAACTTAAGCTTCACAGCACAATCCAAAGATATAAAGGAATGAGTCGCACCGGTGTCAATAATAGCTACAAGAGGAAAGCCATTAATATAACACGTACCTCGGATCAAACGATCATCTGCAGAAGTCTCAGAACCCGATAAAGCAAAGACCTTGCCTCCCGACTGGTTCTCTTTCTTCGGCTTAGGACACTGTGGACTGATATGACCCACTTCTCCACAGTTGAAACAAGTCACAGTCTTCAACCGGCACTCTGCAGCCAAGTGACCACCTTTTCCACACTTGAAACACTTCTTCTCATTACTGGTACACTCATGGATACGATGTCCAGCCTGACCACATCTGTAACACTTAGCAGGGGCACTAGAGTCTCCCCCACTAGGCCTCTTCATCCCACTCTGTCTCTGGAAACCTCTGCCAACTGCATACGGTTTCCCACGATCATTCTGATTCTTGCCTTTCCTATCAACCCTTTGCTGATAGCTCTCCGCTCTGGCCTTGGTATCCTGTTCAAAAATCCTGCAACAGTCAACCAAATCAGAAAACACTCTAATCCGCTGATATCCAATAGCCTGCTTGATCTCGGGACGTAACCCGTTCTCAAACTTCACACATTTCGAGAATTCCCCATTAGCCTCATCATAGGGAGTGTAATACTTCGACAGCTCTGTGAACTTAGCAGCATACTCAGTAACAGACCGATTGCCCTGCTTCAATTCCAAGAACTCTATCTCTTTCTTTCCTCTAACATCCTCTGGAAAATACTTCCTCAGGAATCTCTCTCTGAACACTGCCCAAGTGATCTCAGCATTCCCAGTAGATTCCAACTCAGTGCGGGTAGCAACCCACCAATCATCTGCTTCTTCTGATAGCATATGCGTTCCGAACCTGACCTTCTGGTTATCGGCACACTCAGTCACTCGGAAGATCCTCTCGATCTCCTTCAACCACTTCTGAGCACCATCTGGATCGTATGCTCCCTTGAACATTGGAGGATTATTCTTCTGGAACTCACTCAGTTGACGAGCAGCTCCCATTCCCACAACATTCGGATTTCCTCCAAGTACTCCAGCTAGCATACCCAGAGCCTCAGCAATCGCAGCATCGTCTCTACCTCTTCCATCCATCTCTATTCTGAAAACCCAAAAGGCTAAAACAATAAGTACTGATAGGGTTACACAACACCTATCACGTACAGGGAAACAGAATAATTACGACTCGACTCGACCGACTATGCTCTGATACCACTAATGTAACATCCTTCTAAAATACCCCAAAATATTTAATTAAAATAGCAATATATCAATCAGAGTAATTATGCAATTAAGGGTGTCACACAATCATTTCACACCATTCACCAAAATAACTGTCATGCTCTTTATTTAATCAAAATAAACATTGCATAATTCGCAGCGGATAGAAACTAACAACATTCAAACCATGTAATACATTACATGTAAAGTTGTTCAACAACCAAATGAAAACATAGTAAAACATCCCATCCCGATGTTACATCTACCAGAGCATGACCCACTAAGGAACTACACTAGACTCCAAGGACTAGCTTCTACTCAATCACTGCTCGTTACCTGAAAAATAGTTGTAAGGGTGAGTTCCTCAATCGATATAATAAGCATTATAAAATATCATGTAATGCTAAGTAATTTAACACATATCATCACCCTAATCAGATCACACATATTCAGCAACGGCAATATCAACTCATAATCATCATCATCATCATACTCAAACTCAACACAACCACAAAACACACGTATAATATTGGAATACATCCATTCATATTATACGCCATACATACATACATTATGCAACGAGACTCCATGCATGCGGTACCGACTATTCGTGAACATATAGTTCAACCTCACCGACCAAATCCAGGTACGGCTACCAAGCTCACTAGTCCGACTCATTTGAGACCTAGTGACTCACTCACTAATTCCTCACCATGGGAATTAGCTACCACCCCAAGGGCTATGATATGCACGCTAATCACCTAGCATGCAAACATCAACAACAATCCACAATACTAACTCACTAATTCCTCACCATGGGAATTAGCTACCACCATAAAGGCCACAATATGCAAGCTAAATCACTTAGTCATGCAAACATCAACAATCATCCACAATGGACATATGCTCACACTCTAAGCCATAAACAGTCCATTCATAATTTCATACATGATAGATACATTCACAACATTATGCATATCATCATACATCATCAACATATTCACCACATAATCATATCATGTCATACCACATAGTCAATCACAGTATTAGCACACTCTACTAATACCTATACTACTCAAAACAACGGGAAATGATCCCTACTCTATCATACATCAACTAAATTACATTACTCAGCTGAACAACCAAAAACTGCACAACAACAGCACAGAAAAATCACAATCCTGCCCATACGTGTATTGCCTAGTCCCATACGCGTATGGCCCATCTCCTGACCAAATCCCATACGCGTAACACCATCTCATACGCGTATGCTACGCGTACCACTTCCTCATACGCGTACCAACAGATGCCAAACCACGTTCAAAACATCATCTTCTTCATCCATACGCGTATTGCCTAGTGCCATACGCGTACCAGACCATCTCATACGCGTATTGCCTAGTGCCATACGCGTATGACCAGAAACCAGATTTCCAGATCTGCTATGGTTTTCTCTGCTACGAGATCTCCCAATTCCAACCTCCTACAATCCAATTTTACACAGTATTCGTTCATATCATCTAACACGAATCATACCCTATTCAATTTCACCAATTCTAACACTTTTACATCTAATTCCTACGAATTCCCTTCAATTATAATCCAAATTTCGTTCATCCAAAAGTTCACAATTTCATCATGCATCATTCCAATTAGAGTCAAAACAATGGTTTATCACTACCCATCACATGTTATCCCATAATACCCATTAAGCGATGATAAACCCCCCTTACCTGAGTTAATCCGGCAATCCTTCAGCTTCAGGCTCTTCCTCCCTTCAACCCTTGTTCTCTGGCTCTTTGCCCTTTTCCCTTTTCCACTTTTGAGTCGTTTCTCTGTTTTCACGTGAAAACCTCTTTTTACCAAATGGGACTCTTTTTACTGATTCCAACATTATATTCCAATAAAATAATAACTCAATAATAATAATTCCAATAATAATATTCCAATTATTTAATTAAATTAATAAATATATTATTAACTTAAATTAAATAATTATCTTATTTTATCGGGGTGTTACATGTATGCTCACCTATATTCCATCAAGCTCATATATAGGGTTTAATACCCTCAAGGCAAGGAGTTCAATAAATAAATGGTTCACATTGGTTCTATACATCATATATGGATCCCTATGATCTTCACATATCATTTTTATCAAGAAATCATCAAGAGTTTGAAGTTTTTTTGCCTTGGAAACCCTAATTCATCTGGGTATCTTGTGTGACTTCTTCAACAAGTTTCTTTAACAATTGATCAAATATTTAAAGGGATACTTCATATTACATCATATTATGCATATATTCTCCTCCATGAGTCCCAAAAGTCAATAGAATGTCAAACTAGCAAGATGGTTCATGGTGGTTGACCAGAGAAAGTCAACTGGTCAAAACTGGGATTCCCTAGACCCTATCTCCTACAATTTTTGTCATATGAAAATTATTCCAAGATAAACGTTACTCAAAATGACATTCCAAACAACTTTCATGTTTAAGTCAAGAACTAATTTTGCTTGGAAGGTCATTTTTTATGGTGAAAGATTATAGGTCATTTTGTCTGAACCCTAGTTAAGAGGTCAACATCCCAAGACCATAACTTGGTCAATTCTTATGAGATGAAAGCCATTAAAATTCCATGATCAAATCCAAGATGTTTACTTCAACTTTTATGTTTGGATTAAGTTCAAATTCAACTTTCAAATGCATGTGCCAAGAGGAAACATTATAGGTCACTTTGGACCATTACCATTGAACAAGTGATTTTCCTCAACTTCTAAAATGCATAACTCCTTCATGCCAAATCTAAATGAGGTCAAACTGGTAACCAAATTGAATATTTTTGAAATATATACAACTTTGATGAAGAAACATTTTTCATTTGAAGTCCATAGCAAAAGTTATTCAAGGTGGAAGAAGTGAACATTTGGCGTGGTACTTAGAAAATTTTCCAAATATGTTTGATTTTCCAAACTTCCACCTAAAGATTGAGTTGCTTTGAGGTCAAACGGAAGCAACTCAATTCAGGACCCTCAAAATTCAAATCCCTGTATCTTTTCATATACTTGGAATTGGAGAAAATTGAGGCCAGATTTGAGCTCCTGAGCATTTTTTCTTTGAATCCACGTCCTTATTTTTTATTTTGGTGATGGTTGATGGTGGAACAATCCGGTGAGATCCACTAGAGAAGAAGACCGAAGCCCTAGCTCCGGTGGTGTGTTGTCACGCCTCTCAACCATCAGATCTGTTTAAATTGTTTTTATCATGGCCTTTAGTTTTAATTACCCTTGTTACAACATGTTGACTGGGGTGCACCATCGATGACACGCGCGTGGTCATCAGATATGACACCTCAATTAATGAAGGAGATCTGATGGCCCTTGTTTTTTTGTATTTTCTGATTTTTCATTTAATCCATTTATATTGTTTAATTCATAATAATTTCATTTTTAATCCAAAAAATATGGGACTTTCACCAAAAATCTTTAAATATTTTCCTCTTTCATTTTCTGAATAAAAATTATTTTTTGGATTAATTTTGATATTTTTCATGAATTAATTGTTCTTATGCATATTTTTAATTGTTTAAAAATACTTCTAACTTTTCAAAAATCATGAAATTTTTTGTCTAAGGTACTTTGACCTTGTTTGACCTAGGATAAATCTCTTGGCCTTATATTTGGTGTTTTGAAGAGGTTTTAGGATTTGACCAAATTAAATTGAATTTTAATGCATTTTTAATTTTATTTTTAATTGATTAATTGTGTAAAAATTATGTTGAGCCATTTTTATTGACTCGTGATGTTTGACTATTTGTTTGGGCCTTGGTCAAGGTTTATTTGACATTTGTTGAATTAAAATCATTGGATTTAGGGGATTGATGAAATGTATATTTCATCTCCCAAAATGAATGAATGATTTTAATTTAATAAAATTCCTCCCATGACCAATTTGTGTTTCTCTCATCTCCCCTCCCTCTTCATCTTCAATCGCATTCTTTCCCATCCCTTTCATTGACCAATGAAATCTCAAGATCCTAAGGCTAATAGGTTCATTAATAACCTTGTGTTAGATGAACCAATACAAGTATGAATGAGATAGGTCCCTCCTTTGATCTTTTTTCTTTTAGTGTGTGGTATGTTTTAGGAGTTTTGTTCATTATACCAAATCTCTAACATGCATTAGTACCTAAATTTTTATTGCCCGGCCTAAGATAGTTGTGACTTCTACATAAGTCCAATTACGATTGCTTAACATAGTGCTAAATTTGACCCTAAAGGCATAACATTCTAATAAGTAAGATTGTAAGTCTCCCATCTTTCATGGTATTGTATGGAAACTTGGCATTTTTTCCTTCCTTTGGAAGATGTCTTGGTTCAAGGATCCATGCTTGTGAATAAATGATTGAGTGTTCTCCAAAGAATGACTTAATAAATTGAAAAGTAAAAACTCCACTAACATCTAATTAACTTTGACTAACACTAACCACTATTAACTTTGTTTTACTTTCAAGTCATTTACTTTATTCAATTTAATTTCAAGTCATTTACCATTCATTTCCATTTTCATTTCATTAACCTGTTTATGTCTATGTCATTTTTCACTTTGCTCATTTGAGCCTTAGATTATGTTTGTATCTATTTGTTTGTGTATTTTGTTTATGTTTGTGTCTTAGGATCTTAAAAGGCTTAATAAACAACAAAAACCCTAAAAAATGTTTGCGGGGATTGTAGGGTTTGATCTGAACTTTTGGACTTAGGATTTGGCAGTATTACATATGCAAAAGGACTTGGCCAATGCCAATATTTTCGAGACCAAGTTTTTGTGATTTGAGTTTTCATCTTATGCATGTATTAGGATCCACTTGAATTCATCTACTCTATGGTCTTGATGCAACTGTTATTTTTATCTCATACCTAATACCTTATTTTGAGCAAATCAATGAGTATTTCATCTGGTACATGAGAAGACAAAAGAAGACTGCTAGATATGGGATTTACTTTCTTGGATGTGGTCATCTTTATTTGATGCATTTATCATCATGATGCTTAATGTTGCTAGTTGTTTGCTGATTATTGCTTGATTCAAAGTCCAAAGGGAAAGAGGGCTTTCTATATGACATTCTTGCCTATTGGATTGCACCCCAATGGTCAGATCTTTTCAACTCTTAACTTTTAATTACATGCTTAGGATTAGTCTCTTCATCTCCTCCCACTTCTTAAACTTCAAAATCTCTCGCACTTTTCAAAACTCTTCTTTGCTTGTGATTCCAAAACTTAGACCTTATTTCAAATTAGAAACTTTGGCCTTATGCCATTGCATTTTTAAACTCTCTTCTTAATCAAATTTGTAAATGAACCTAACAATATTGACTTAAAATTTCAAAATACAAAAAGAACTAACACTCATTCAAACTTTTGGGCCTTTTGTGCCTCTTTTTTTTAAACTTAAATTTTGATTAAATGCAATCTACTCATTTTGAAATTGATACCACGAACTACGAGGTTTTGATCCCTCATTTTTATGTTGGTACGTAGGCACAAGTCTGAAGGTCTTGTCAAACACAAAAATATAATCAATGAATTCTTTTCTCATCCCCACACTCTATTTTTCTCACACATCATTTTATACCAAAAACACATACACACATAAAAAAGGGTTCCCTTGGAGTACCTAGGACACTTTTGGTGCTAACACCTTCCCTCTGTGTAACCAACCCCCTTACCTGTAATCTCTTGCATTTTATTAGTTTTGATTTGAAAACTTCTTATCTTTGGGTTTTGTTCATACGTTTCCCTTTTCCTTTGGAAACAATAAACACCCGATGGCGACTCTGGTTTTATTGACGTTAAGCTTATCCATAGTTTGATGGTCATGAATTTACCGCTCCAATCCTACAAACCAAACACACTATTTTCTACAAGGCTTATCCCGAATCAAATGAGAATTTTTTTACCCGAATTAGCTCACGAACCAAACTGGAGATTTTAACAGACAATCTATTGAACCAAATGAGAGATTTTACAACAGGCAGAGCTCACGAACCAAAAGTGAGATTTTAACGAACAACCTCACAAACCAAACATAAGCTTTTAACATCGGCATAAACTCATGAACCAAATGGAAGTTTTAATGGACAATCTCGCTAACCAAATTAGAGCTTTTTAACTCGTTTTATCCCAAAACTAAACAACAAAATATCAGAAGAGATATTACGAATCTTCCTCCACACTAGAAGCAAATACCTTGTCGGTTATTTTCACTCTCAAAGCACTAAGGCAAAGTATAAGAAGAAATAAAGAGAGAAGAGAGTGTGTCTCAAAAAAGGAAAAAAAACCCAGATATTTTTAATGGTCATAATTTATTATGCATATCAGATAATCGATTATGCAGTTTAAATATGGAAGGTTTTTAAATGGCCTCATAACTAGTCGATTATGTCTTCCTCTAAACCTTTATTATGATTAAAAAGTAATAATTGATTATCCATAATGGGATAATCAATCATTTCATGTAAAAAACTTCACATTTGATTAGAATGAGCCTTTAATTCCTTATTTAGGCACAAAAGGTTTTAAGGTAGTTTTAACAAATTTGAGAGGCTTTCTTATCAATTGAAAGTGTGAGTGGGAGGGGGGACTTGCCTTAGTAATTCAAGAGATAATCTTATGCATTTACAAACAAATATCAATAAAAATGGATAAGGTAAGCTTTCACACTACCTCTTTATCATAACTCTTAAGATTAAAGATCCCTTGCTTGATTCATCATTGATTTAGCACTTCATCCATGACTTGACTTCTTCAATCTGACAAGGCTGGATTAGGCTTCATGATAGATAGCATCACCAGAGAGTTTTCTTGACAGAGATCATCATGGATTCCACCTGCAAGCACAACAACTTGATCATCAAATTATATGAAGACTTCATCTCATAGTGCTTTCATCATTAAAACCAGAAAGGTCAAATGATTCTTCTAGTCAATATACCTGCAAGAACATGTATCTATGAAGCGCACTAACCATGATGCTCATTTCCATCATTTCAATGTACAATGTCGTTCGGACGACTCGACCTAGATTCATGGCATACTTTATCTTAGGTAAGGTCTAAAGATGTTTAAGGTCTATTATGATAGTGTAAATAATTTTAAATTCCACTACTTCCAAATCACTCATCTCTCCAAGGTTGCTCATGCGAGTATATGTGATGTTGAATTTTATGCACACTCAAAATGGTTGGTGAGGTTTCTAAAATTTTGTTGTCAAAACCATCTCTTGGTTGGGTTCGAGACATAAGTGTATCTTCCTCACGATTTTCCACCTTTTGAGAAAGTAAGGGTCTCGTTGTCCATGCTTCATCTTTCAGGGAGACGTCGAAAAAACATAAAAAGCACTACATAAAGACATACTTGTTGGTGGAGTCCATATCTAAAATGGAAACGTTCCATATTTTCTATAATTTGTCTTAGCAGTTTCTTCCTTTATTTTTTTGTTGTTCATGTAAGACCCGAATTTTGGCCCTAAGATCCCTCATGCTATCTCATCATATGCATTAGCTTTGGGATCACACATTGGCATCCTCCTTACCCCTCATTCATTGGGTTTGCATTGGGAGAGATCACCAAGCATATTTTATTGTATCATACTTTTTTTTTCATTATTTACTAAAAAAAATACCCAAAATATGTCAATGTATAGTTTGTTGCTTTTGTAGGTAGTATGTATATCGACCAATGCCTCATCAAGCTCATATCTAGGGTTTAAGACCCTTAATGCAAGGAGATTAATCAAGAGATGGTTTACATTGATTCTAGATATCATATATGGATCCCCATGTCCTTCACGTATCATTTTAATCAAAAAAAACATCAAGAGTTTGAAGCTTGTTTGTCTTGGAACCCCTAGTTCATATGGGTATCTTGTGTGACTTCCTCGGCAAGTTTCTTCAATATTTGGTCAATTTTTTGAATAAATACTTCATATTATATCCTATTATGAATATATCATCCTCCATGAGTCCCAAAGATCAAGAGGATGTCAAGTTTGCAAGTTGGTTCGTGGTGGTTGACTAGAGAAAGTCAACTGGTCAAAACTAGGGTTCCCTAGACCCTGTCTCCTACAATATTTGTCATATGAAACTTATTCCAAGAGAAGCGTTACTCCTTATGAAATTCCAAACAACTTTCATATTGAAGTCAATATCTAGTTTTTCTTGGAAAGTCATTTTTTATGGTGAAAGATTACAAGTCATTTTGTCTGAACCCTAGTTAGGCAGTCAACTTCCAAGGACAATAAGTTGCTCAAATCTTATGATATTAAATCCATTCAAGTTCCATGATCATATTCAAGATGTCCTATTCAACTTTGATGTTTGTAAGAAGTTCAAATTCAACTTGAAAATGCATGTGCCAAGAGGAAACATTATAGGTCATTTTGGGCTATTACCATTGAACAAGTGATTTTCCTCAACTTCTAAAATGCATAACTCCTTCATGCAAAATCCAAATGAGGTCAAATTTGTGACCAAATTGAAGAGGTTTGAATGTGATATAACTTTGATGAAGGAAATTTGTGACCAAAGTTGTTCCCCTTGATATCACCTTTCCAAGATTGAGGGACTTGCGCATGATTACTTTGTTGGGTTTGTTTTGGCAAGATTTGAATTCAAATGATCATTCCTCTTTGCATGCTTCCATGTGATGACCATAATACTCTTTGTACATGAATTGGAGATGGATTGCATCATTATGTAGGCCCAAGCCATTTCCCATGCATCCATGCACCTTAGTTTCCAATTTTAGAAAAAATTCATTTGGTGCAAAGATCAATTCCCTTGCCGATTTAAACAAGCTCGTGGCCTTAGAAATCACACACACACACACCTTGCCCAAGCTTTGCCAAGAGAACTCAAAACCTCACACCATAGTATTCCTTGAAGATTTCTTTAAAATCGAGTTTGAATTTCACCTTCTATTTTGAAGTTCAAACTCCAAGGATTCATTGCCTTTTTCATCTCAATTGGTTACTGCAAGTAAGAGGAGGAAGAATCAAGCAAATCCAGATCAAGATCAAACTGAATTGAAGTTACTCGAAGGTGAAATTTCAGAAACATCTTTTTTTTTATTCTCCCTCATTTCTTAATTATTTTATTGAGTTTTGGTTGGCTGAAGTCCTACCAATGTAGGAACCAAGATTGAGTTGCTTTGAGGTCAAATCGAAGAAACTCAGTTCATGATCCTCAAAATTCAAATCCCTGTATATTTTTATATACTTGGAATTGGAGAAAATTTAGGCCAGATTCGAGCTCCTGAGCATTTTCTCTTTGAAATAGTGTCCTTGTTTTTTATTTTTCATTAAGTTGAGGTTGGACCAGTCCGGTGGTGATCACCGGAGAAGATGACCGGAGCTAGGGCTCTAGTGGTGCGTTGGCAAGTCCCAAGCCATCTGATCTGGTTCCAAGGTTTTAATCTTAGTCCTTGCTTTTGCATACCACGCGTGTATACGCCTTGACTAAAGTGTTGATGGAATGCGCGCTTCTGGCCATTAGATATGCCACCTCAATTAATGAGGGAGATCTGATGGCCCTTGTTTTTTTGAATTTCTTTTTAATTTCTGATTTTATGTTTAATTGCTTTATTTTGTTTAATTCATATTAATTTCATTTTTAATCCAAAAAATATGGGACTTTCACCAAAAATCTTTAAATATTTTTCTCTTTCATTTTATGAATTAAAATTATTTTTTTGGATTAATTTTGATATTTTTCATGAATTAAATGTTCTTGTACATATTTTTAATTGTTTAAAAATACTTCTGACTTTTCAAAAATGATGAAATCTCTTGGCCTTTTATTTGGTGTTTTGAAGAGATTTTAGGTTTTGACCAAATTAAATTGTATTTTAATGCATTTTTAATTTTATTTTTAATTGGTTAATTGTGTAAAAATTATGTTGAGCCATTTTTATGGTTTTGTGGTGTTTAACTATTTATTTTGGCCTTGGTCAAGGTTGATTTGACTTTTGTTGGATTAAAATCATTGAATTTAGGGGATTGATGAAATGTACATTTCATCTCCCAAAATGAATGAATGGTTTTAATTTGATAAAATTCCTCCCATGACCAATTTGTGTTTCTCTCATTTCCCCTCCTCCCTTCATCTTCGTCCATATTCTTTCCCATCCCTTTCATTGACCAATGAAATCTCAAATGTCCTAAGGCTAATTGGTTCATCAATGACCTTGTGTCAGATGAACCAATACAAGTATGGATGAGATAGGTTAATCCCTTGATCTTTTCTTTTAGTGTGTGGTATGTTTTAGGGGTTTGGTTCATCGTACCAAACCTCTAACATGCATTAACACCTAAATTTCTATTGCCCGACCTCAAATAGTTGTGACTTCTATATAAGTTCAATTACGATTGATTAATATAGAGCTAAATTTGACCCTAAAGGGATAACATTCTAATAAGTGAGATTGTAAGTCTCCCATCTTTCATGGTATTGTATGGAAACTTTGCCTTTTTTCCTTCCTATGGAAGATGTCTTGGTTCAAGGATCCATGCTTGTGAATGGATGGTTAACTGTTCTTCAAAGAGTGACTTAATTAATTAAAAAAAACACCACTAACACTTAACTAAAATTTGACTAACTCTTATTAATATTTCTTTACTTTCGAGTCATTTACCTTATGCAATTTAATTTTCAGCCATTTATCATTCATTTACATTTATATTTAATTTAATTTGTTTATGTTTATGTCATTTTCACTTTACTCATTTAAGCCATATCTTGTGATTATATATATTTGTTTGTGCATTTTGATTTTGTTTATGGTCTTGGGACCTTAAAACACTTAATAAACAACAAAAACCCTAAAAAAATGTTTGGTGGACTGTTGATCTTGATCTGAACTTTTGGATTTAGAACTAGGCAACATTCCATATGCAAAAGGATTTTGCCAATGCCAACATTTATTAGAGCAAGCTACTGTGAAATGAGCCTTCATCTGATGCAAGCCTTGGACTTTGTTTGAATTTATCTGTTACTTTGTCTTGATGATAATTGTTATATTGATCTTATGTCTGATGCTTTCTTCTGAGTTGATCAAGGAATATTTCACCTGATACAAAGAAGATTGCTAGCTATGGGAATTTCTTGCTTGAATGTGGCTATATTTATTTGATGCTCTGATCTTCATGATGTCTAATATTGCTAATTTCTTGTTGATTATTGCTTGATTCAAAGTCCAATGGAAAATGGGTTTCTATATGACATTCTTGTCTGTTGGATTGCATCCCATTGGTCAGATCTTTTCAACCCTTAACTTTTAATTGTATGCTTAGGGTAGCCTCTTCATCTCCTCATACTTATTAAATTTCAAAACCTCTCCCCCTTTTAAAAAACTTTCTTTGTTTGTGATTTCAAACTTAGACCTTATTTCAAGTAGAAACTTTCGCCTTATGCCATTAATTTTGGAACTTCCTTTTCTTAAATCAAAATTCTAAATAAATCTAATCATATTAACTTAAAATTTCAAAAGACAAAAAGAATTAACAACCCCATTCAAACCTTTGACCCTTTGTGCCCCTTTTCATTTAAACTTTTGATTAAAAGCAATTCATTCATTTTTGAAATTGTTACCACGAACTACGAGGTTTTGATCCCTCATTTTTATTTTGGTACGTAGGCACAAGTAAGAAGATCTTGTCAAACACAAAAATATAATCAATGAATTCTTTTCTCATCCCCACTCTCTATTTTTCTCAAACATATTTTATACCAAAAACACATATGCACATAAAAAAGGGCTCCCTAGGAGTACCTAGGACACTTTGGGTGTTAACACCTTCCCTATGTGTAACCAACCCCCTTACTTGTAATCTTTGGCATTTTATTAGTTTTGATTTGAAAACTTCCTATCTTTGGATTTTGTTCGTACTTTTACCTTTTCCTTTGGAAAAAATAAAAGTGCGGTGGCAACTCTGGTTTTATTAATGTCAAGCTTATCCATAGCTTGATGGTCATGAATTTACTGCTACAATTTAATGTGGATGTCTTTTTGATTTTTTTGTTTTTTGTTTGAAAAAGACACATATAGTTATACCTTCGCCTCTATAGTTCGTTACTTTTCCTGTCATGGGTGGAGTCAAAACTTTGGGTAGCTCTATTGAACTAACCCCTTTCATTTCTCTTTCTCCAGCTCCCACAAAGGCATGAGGCCCTCATATCTTATAGAGGGGAACGTCTTATAGGGAGTTCAAAAAAATACCTAGTAGAGGGCGTTTAACAAAATACCTAGTAGATATGAATTGGAATTGAGAAGATTTGGTGCTAGAGGAAGCTCGTCAATATTTCAAAATTCCTTATCACTGCTGCTTTTGGCCCATCCTGACCCTCAGACAACTAAGGAACTTCTATTTTTTGTTTTTTAAGAAGACTATTCCTACTTCGTCAGTAAAGATGAAGCTTCTTGCTGAGAGATGTCACATAGATCTTTGGCGGTCCTGGAAATTGGTGATGCTGAAAAGGGGGATGTCTTCTTATCTGATCGTGTTCAGAAAGAGAAATAAGTGCTTAAGGAGCATGTATGTGCCCTTAATATTGAGCGAGATGAGCTTGCTGAAGAGCTTGTTAAGATGAACGACCTATTGATTAAGATTGGGTATGAGATAAATTTATTTGTCTACCTCCACTTGTTGGATGAGAGGGTGAAATCATTGGCTCAAAAGATAAAGAAAAATGATAAATCTTTGATGTTTGTCTGGGCAGTGCTATTTCATACTGAAGCATCCCTTGTTGAAGCAAATAAAGTACTAAATTATTCTTGCAAGAAACTAAAGGAATTTTAGGCGTCTTTAAATGAAGCACGAGAATGTCAGACGAAAGCGTAAACTGTCCTTCGGAAGACGCATATCAAAAATCTTGACATGTCTAAAGAGTACATGAAGCCGGTAGAACACAGTTACTTTGTTATACATGTTTCCTTTTAAAATTATTGAGGCAGATGGATTCTTTATTTCTCATAATTAAAATATCAAGAGAATATGTTCATCTTGAACAAGAAATAGTGGATGGAACACCGATGAAAGTTGGGGTCGAGCCGAACTCATAGTAATAATTATATTTTTTTCATTGGGGGACTCATGCAGTTTAATGTTTATTTTATATTACCTATCATGTTTTACTTCATTGATGTTTCTTTGTTTTCTTACCATTGTTTACCTTGAGTTATGAGTTGGTTCCTCTAGGAAACTACTTTTGTCTAAAGTCGTGCTCTGAAGTTTTACTGGATGTCTCTAACAAGTGTGGCCAAGGGTTTACTATGCTTCCATCTCCCCAAATTTACACTTGGTTCAAGGCCGATATATATGAGACTCACCTCTTGCATTGTGGAGTGGATAAACACCAAGAGGGGATGAACGCTTATCACCTTTTCATTTCATGGTTTGTTGTCTTTGCTCAAGTAACTTATTTGTGGGATTTATATTTCTTTATTCTCACACCTATGGTGTTTATTAAATCACCCCTTAGTCGTTCATATCCTTTTGAGATAATAAATAAGAGAATTTAGTGGAAATTTTATTCATTTCGTGACAAATAAATCCTAATTTAATGCATATCATAAACTTTAATCATGAATATCTATAAGAAAATAAATCCTAATTTAATGCATATCATAAATTTTATATATATATATATATATATATATATATATATATATATATATAGAGAGAGAGAGAGAGAGAGAGAGAGAGGGAAGGAGAAGAGTACATCAGATTTGTAGTGGTTCAACTTAATCGTCCTCGCAAGAGCTTAATCCATTCTATAATGGTTTCCTATTAAAAAATTATCATCTTCCAGTAGAATAAATATGAAAGACGTGTTGGTAAAGTAGTTATTTCACCAAAATTTTGACGAGAGCAAGATCAAGTGAGATTTTGAGAGCAAGAAATTGAGATTCAGATAGAGAGCCATGTGATTCGAATCGATGGGAGAAGATATCAATATAGTCTATGAATTTATGATTTGATTCAATAAAAGTTGAGACGTGTAACATCCTGAATTCAATTAAATTATTTAATTGAATTTAGCTGCATTTTATTTTATTATTCCAGTGGCTTAATATGCTTTTTATAATTATTTGGTGAATATATGTGATATGTGGCATTAGTGGGTATGTTGGTGGAATTTAGGAAGAGTGGTAGAAATTAATTTTAAAATTAGTAGAAATATAGAATAATATATAAAATAACATAAATAGTGATATTTGGGTGGAAATTAGAATTTTTAGAAAAATAAGGGAAATTAGAGATGGGAAGGGTAAAGGTGGAATGACCAAAATAAGGAAATTAAGTTTAAATTTAAAAAAGAAAAATGTGAGCGTTGAGGGAGTTTACTGATACGTGCAAGTTACATTCAGAAGAAAAAAAGGCAAAAGGCAAAGTGAGAAAAAAGGAAGAACAATGACTTAGGGAAGAAGATAAACATAGCTAGAGGTTGAGTAATTGCTAGAAATTCAAGTAAAGGGCGGTGGGAGGGGTAACTTCTCTAATATACGTGTTATTGCATGAAGGGTAGAGAGGGATCATCATCTTCCTCTAGGTTTTTTTCTCCATTTTATGTGTTATGAGCTCTTTTTTATGATTATGTGAAATCCATGTTAATTTCCATATTCAACGTACAAATTTGTGCTCTATTGTATGCTAATTATTATATGTGATTTGTTGATTTAATTTTAAATATTGGTATTGCCATTGTTGTATTTTGGACATAACCTTGAATCCATGAAAAAGTGACGATTTGTAGTGGTAATTGACACATGTGTTGTTTAATGATTGTATAACACGTGACTATTGATTTCTTGTCGATTTTGGGTGGTTGAGAGTCAAACTTGGAGCTAGGAATGAGCTCCAATGGTGAAAATAACATTTATGGTTTTTGTTGTTTTGGGCGTCAAGGCTTAGCCCCGGGAAGTTGCGCTTAGCGAGCATGGGCTTAGCCCCAAAAAGTGGCACTTACCCCTAAAAGGTAGATCTTAGCGAGGATGACAATGCAAAATTGTCATTTCGAAGCGGTTTCACGACAAAGTTCTTATTTTGGCGAGTGTTGGTACTGTTAGGTGCTGATTTACAATGTTTGGCACTGTTTGATGTTAATTGATGAACTTTTTAATAATTTTACCTGGTTTTTAATAATTAATGTTGATTTTCATGGTGAGTGTCCATGAAAGGGTGAGTCATTGAGATGAGTGGTGCACGGTTCAGTCTAACGGGTCGTTTTGTGTGCAGATGATGTTTTGTTGTTGTTGTTGTGATGTGTTTGATAAGATTAAACTGGTGTGTTGAAATAGTATAAATGAATGTATAATATTATGGTTATGTGTATAATTATTAAGTATTTAATTAAGATTATACATGCGAGTTGTGAATTGGTGATTATGATGGCATGGTGTGAAGGTAATTATAATTGCATGTGTGGAGGTGTGGAGTTCAGAAGTGGGGACTAATTTGAATGCTTTGTGACATTTTGTATATGTTTAGAAGTGGAAACATAAGTGATGTTTACATTATTTGTATGTCATGCATCATATTGTGTCGGTGTGTTGAAATAGGAGAGTCATGGGTTTAGAAGTGGGGACTTGTGATCATCCAGGGTTCATAAGTGGGGGCCTGGGATTCAGAAGTGGGGACCTAGTTCAAATGAGGAACCATTGTTGATTGGACGAGATTAACAACAAACCTCTAATATCCAAATGTGAATTGTTGTGCTATTGTGTAATTAAATGTGTGTTGTTGATTGTGTGATTCAAGCTACCCTTGCACTCTTTTACACCGTTAATATATTGGAGTGTATTCTCAACCATTTGTTGGTTGTTTTGTGTTGCTATGTGTGTTGTTGCACATATACTCAAGAGGAGTAAGTGCTTATGTGAGTTGGAAGATGGCCTTGGAGATTTTCTTTGTTTACTTTATCATTTATCGTTATTTAGTTGGTTTAATGCTCTGGTATGTAACATCAAAAAATATGGAGTTTAATTTGTTTTGAATTAATCGTTGGATTATGTTGATTTTATTAAGTACTTTCGTTGATGAGATAATTGAAGTTTATGTTATTTATTTGAACTCCGTAGCGAGTTTCGAAAGTACTTGGAAAGTATGCATGTTGTGTTTGAGTAGCATCCTGAAGTGTGAACTTTATTCTCTAAATTAAGAGTCTAGGTTTTAGGGTGTTACATTAGTGGTATCACATCCTGGTTGGTACATCCAGCAAGGTTGCATAATTTTATTTGTTACCTGGTACGCGACATATGTGTTAAACATTGTCGGTGCTCATTTGTTTTTCTAATTGCTTTCCAGCAGGAGCAGGATTGAAACAAGTAGAGGAGAAGTTTATTCTTCTCTGGGATGTTTAGGTGTAGAGGATTAGTTCAGTATGTCGCTGATTGCAAGAGTACATGTTTTCTTGAGATTGTGTTGTTTCTCAAACCCGAAGAGAGTATGGATTTGAGATTCATGTATGTCGGTCAGGGTGAGATATCCTTGAGGGAGAACAACCAGGTTCTCATGATGTTCGCTTCCTTGAGAGTGGAGAGTGATGTTGTGTCTAGTGACATGTCGGAGGTGTGTGAATTTCCTGATGTTTTTCCTGAAGATATTTGTGACTTGCCTCCAAAATGTTAAGTTAAGTTATCCATAGATTTATTACTTAGTACTCGAGTTGTGTCAATGGCTCCGTATAGAATTTATGCATCAGAGTTAGGTGAGTTGAAGAAACAGTTAGAAGATCTGCTTAAGAAGAACTTTGTTTTACATAGTGTGTCATTGTGGGGAGCGCCTGTGTTGTTGGTTAAGAAAAAAGATGGTATCATGAGGTTGTGTGTTGACTATTGACAGCTGATTAAGGTCACAATTAAGAATAAGTATCCTCTTCTGAGAATCGATGATTTGATGGATCAATTATTTGGTGTTTGCATGTTCAGTAAGATTGATTTGCGAGCAGGATATCATCAGATTCGTGTAAAGCCAGAAGATATTCCAAAGGTCGTGTTTAGAATATGGTTACTACGAGTATTTAATGATGTCGTTTTTTGTGTTTAATGCTCCAGGTGTATTGATGGAGTATATGAATAGGATATTTCATCCCTACTTGGATCTGTTTGTGGTTGTATTCATTGATGATATGTATTTTTAGATAAATGAAGAGCATGTAGAACATCAGAGAGTTGTGCTATAGACCTTGCAAGGGAATAAGTTAGATGTGAAGTTGTCCGAGTGTGATTTCTAGTTGCATGAAGTGAGTTTCTTTGGTCATGTGATTTCTAGTGGTGGTATTGCAATTGATTCGTCAAAGGTTAACGTCATGTTGTAGTGGGCGACTCTGGAGTTTGTTACCGAGATCAGAAGTTTTCTACATTTGGATGGATACTATATAAGGTTTATAGAAGGCTTTTCAAAGTTAGCTCTGCCTTTTACTCAGTTGACTTGGAATAGTCAAGCTTATGTGTGGGATGTTCAGTGTGAAGATAGTTTTCAAGAGCTTAAGAAGAAATTGACGTCAGCACTGGTTTTGATTTTACCAAGTCCAAGTCAATCATCAGTGGTTTATTGTGCTACTTCGAAGATGGATTTATGTGGGTTTTTATGTAGAATGGTCAAGTTGTGGCTTATGTTTTGAGACATTGAAGGTTCATAAGAGGAATTATCCTACCCATGATTTAGAGTTGGCTACTGTGGTGTTTGTGCTTCAAATTTGGAGACATTATCTGTTTAGCTCTAGAATTAAAGTGTTCAGTAATCATAAGAGTTTGAAGTATTTGTTCGATTAGAAAGAGTTGAATATGAAGCATAGGAGATGACTTGAATTTATGAAGGACTAGGATTTTGGTTTGAGTTACAATCCTGGAAAGGCTAATGTGGTAGGAGATATCCTGATTAGGAATTCTTTGCATATGTTGACACTTATGGTTCAAGAATTGGATTTGGTCGAGAATTTTTGAGATCTTTGTTTGGTAGGCGAGATGACTCCTAAGAGTGCGAAGTTGTGTATGCTGAAGTTGACTAGTGGTATACTTGAAGAGATCATAGAAAGTCAGAAAGTCAATTAGGGATTGATTAACCTGTTGGTGTTAATCAATCAAGGTAAGGAGTTGGATTTCATAGTAGATAAGAATGGAGTTATGAAATTCATAGTAGAGTATATGTGCCAGATGTGCCAAAACTTAAGAAGAGAAATATTGAGGAAGGTTGTAGGAGTGGTTTGAGTATTCATCCCAGTGCTACCAAGATATATCAGGCTCTAAAGAGATGTTTTGGTGGCCAGGTATGAAGAAGGATGTTGTCGAGTTTGATTATTCTTGTTTGACTTGTCAAAATTCAAAGATTGACCATTAGAAGTCGTCGGGATTGATGCAACCGTTGAGTATTCCTAAGTGGAAATGGGATAGAATTTCTATGGATTTTATGGAGAGTTTGTCTAATACTTCTAATGGAAGTGATATGATTTAGGTTATGGTGGATAGGTTAACTATATCGGCTCATTTCATTCTGATAAAGATCATTTATCCATTGCAGAAGTTAGTTGAGGTTTATATTGAGAAGATTGTCAGTTTGCATGGTATTCCTTCTAATATTATTTCAGATAGAGATCCAAGGTTCAAATTGAGGTTTTAAGAGAGTTTACAGGAAGCATTAGGAACTAAGTTGCAGTTGAGTTCTATTTATCATCCACAGAAAGACAGTTGGACAAAGAGGATTATCCAATCTTTATAGGATTTGCTGAGAACTTATGTTTTGAAACAAGGAGGTAACTGGGATATTTACTTGCCATTGATTTTTGAGTTTAGTTACAACCAAAATTTCCATTCTAGTATTAGAATGGCTCCTTTTTAATTGTTGTATGGTAGGAAATGTAGGACACCTTTGTGTTAGTATGAGTCTGGCGAAAGTGTTGTGCTTGGGTCATGAATTGTTCAACAAACAACTATGAAGATCAAGATAATTCATGAGAAGATGAGAGCTTCGTAGAACCAAAAGAAGAGTTATCATGATAAAATGAGGAAAGCATTTGAGTTCCAAGTGTGAGATCTTGTGTTCTTGAGAGTCACTCTAGTGACTGATGTTGGTCGTGCGCTGAAATCTCGAAAGCTCACATCGTGTTTTATTGTTCCTAATCAGATTTTGAAGAGAGTATGAGAAGTGCACCATCTCTTTCGAATATTCACGCTATGTTTCAGGTGTCTCAACTTTGGAAGTATGTTCCAGATCTGTCTCATGTAATTTAAATGGATGATGTATAAGTGAGAGATAAATTGAATGTGGAGGCATCGCCATTGCGAATTGATGATCAGGAAGTGAAACACTTGAGAGGTAAAGAGATTGTCTTGGTGAAGGGTGTAAGGGGAGGACCTGCTGAGAGAAGCATGACGTGGGAGATGGAGATTCAGATAAAGGAGTCTTATCCAAAGCTTTTTCGTTCAGGTAATTTTCGAGGGGAAAAATTCTATAAGTGGGGGAGAGTTGTAGCACCCCAAATTTGATTAAATTATTTAATTGAATTTAGATGCATTTTATTTTATTATTTGAGTGACTTAATATGATTTTTTATTATATTTGGTGAATATATGTGGCATGTGGCATTAGTGGGTATGTTGGTGAGAGTTAAGAAGAGTGGTAGAAATTAATTAGAATTTTTAATTAATTTTAAAACGAGTAGAAATATAGAATAATAAATAAAATAATATAAATAGTGATTTTGGGTGGAAATTATATTTTTAGAAAAATAACAGAAATTAGAGATGGAAAGGGAAAAAGTGGAATAACCAAAATTGTAGAATTAGGTTTTAATTTAAAAAGAAAAGTGTGAGGGTTGCGGGAGTTTATTGATACGTAGAAGTTGTATTGAGAAAAAGAGGTAAGAGGAAAACTGAGAAAAAGGAAGAACATGGGCTTGGGGAAGAAGATCACCATAGCTAGAGCAGTAGTTGCTATAAATCCATGTATGGGGGAACTACTCTAATATAGTGTTATTGCATGAAGGATAGAGAGGAACCCTCACCCTTCTCTAGGTTGTTTTCTCTATTATTGTGTGTTATAAGTCATTGCTTATGATTATGTGAAATCCATGTTAATTGACACGTTCAACGTATAAATTCGTGTTATGTTGTATGTTGATCATTATACATGATTTGTTGATTTGAATTCTGGATATTGGTGTTGCCATTGTTGTGTTTTGGTGTTTTGGACGTAACCTTGAATCCATGAAAAAATGATGATTTTAAGTGTTAATTGACATATATATGTTGTTTAATGGTTGTATACTATTTGACTAATGATTTCTGGTCAATTTGGGTGGTTGGGAGTCAAAATCAGAGCTAGGAATGAGCTTCAATGGTGAAAATCGAGTTTCTAGTTTTTGTTGTTCTGGGCGTAGCCACAAAAACCTGCACTTAGTGAGCCTGGGCTTAGCCCCAAAAATCTGTGATTAGCATGCTCATTCTTATCCCCAAGAAGTTGTGCTTAGCGAGGATGGAAACACAACATTTTTGTTTCGAAGCGGTTTCACGATGGAGTTCTGTTTTTGGAGAGTGTTGGTACTATTAGGCATTAATTGACACTATTTGGCATTGTTTGATGTTGATTGATGAGTTTTTAATTATTTTACATGGTTATAATAATTAATATTCAGTTTCATAATGAGTAGCCATGACAGGTCAAACTAGGTAGTTATCCAAGTGGATGTAACCGTGGGATCTATAACTCGACCCACAGTTTTCATGGTCATAGCATCGAGGGTTATCTATAATTTTCTCCTGGGTCAAGAATGGTTACATGGAGTGGGAGCAGTGCCTTCATCCTTGCAATAAAGGATAGTGATCTGGTGAGATGATGGGATAATCGAGAATGTTGGAGCTGACCAAGGATACTACATGGTAGAGGTGAACCATGTAGACAAAAGAAATTTTGATAAGCATTTATCCAATATTGCGCCTTGCACACCAACAGGGTTGGCTTACATGCCTCTAGACGAGGAATTATGTTCTTTGAAACTCCACCCAACTCACGGATTCACATGGGATAGAGAGATAATGGGTGAAAGAGTTTATGATTCAGACATAATCCGACCAACTAGCTAGGGTGACGAATTTGATGATGATGTCGGAATTTGACGCATTGAAGTGGATTTGGGCTTACGTAGCCGAGAACAGATTAAAAATGGATTTGGAATCCAAAATACCACATATGGATGTCGAAGCCAATGAGATAAAAGTGTTTGACGTAAGTTAAAGGACACGCTTTAGACCTCAACCAGTCGAAGACTCACGATCAGCAAGCTTAAAATATGATGGTCAAAAAGACTAGAGGCTCAATCGCATCTATGACGATAAGCCTTTGGGTTTTGAGAAAGATCCAGTTGTGTCTAATACAAAGATGTAGCCTCAAGATCCACTTGAAGAAGTTGATTTGGGCGATGGAACTATCAAAAGGCTGACTTACATCAGTGTCAACATCGATCCATATCTAAGGATCAAGGTAATTAAATTACTTCATGAATTTAAGGAATGTTTTGATTGGGATTATAATGAAATTCCAGGTTTGAGCAGGGATTTGGTAGAATTAAAACCTGGAATAAAGATACGGAAGAAGTCAGTCAGGCAGACGCCTAGGCGTTTTTACCCAGAGATCATGTTCAAAATAAAAGACGAGATTGAAAGACTCCTAAGATACAAGTTCATAAGAACGACAAGGTATGTCGAATGGCTTTCCAATATCATTCCAGTAATTGAGAAAAATGGAACGTTAAGGGTTTGCATTGACTTTAGAGATCTAAGTGTTGCGACCCCAAAAGATGAATACCTCGTCCAGTGTATGTCACCGAGATTTGGGTCGACTCAACAACGGGTTTCGAATATCTTAGTATGTTGGATGGTTATTCTGGGTATAACCAAATTTTCATTGGAGATGAAGATGTGCCAAAGACTTCATTTCAATGTCCATGAGCTTTAGGAACCTACGAGTAGGTCGTGATGCCATTTAGCTTAAAGAATTATGGGGTAACGTACCAGAGGGTGATGAATTCTCTCTTTCATTAATATATCTAAACATTTATGCAAATATATATTGATGATATAGTCATTAAGTATGTGTCCGGAAATTTTCATCTTGACAATATTTGACACTCATTCGAAAGGATGAGGAAATATGGGTTGAAAATGAACCCTCTTAAGTGTGTGTTTTGTGTGCATGCAGAGGACTTTCTTGGTTGCGTAGTCCAGAAAAAGGGAATTGAGATCAACCAGAATAAAATGAAGGCTATTAGGGAAACTAAGCCTCCTTCGAACAAAAAAGAGCTTCAATCTCTTTTGGGGAAGATTAACCTTCTGAGGCGGTTCATTTCAAACCCTAGTGGCAAGGTTCGAGTTTTCTGGTCACTACACCGTCTGAAGAAGGAAGAGTTTGTGTGGCATCCATATCATTAACATGTGTTCGGCGAAATAAAGAAGTACTTAGTATATCCTTCAATTTTGTCCCTTCAAGTTAGAAATAGATGAATGAGGTTGTACATTTATGCATCAGACTTGACTATAGGAAGTATGTTAGCACAGAAGGATGATAATGGCATCTAAAGGGACAAATATCACCTCAGCCGAGTCTTGTATATCGCAGAAACTAGGTATAGTCTTATTGAAAACATGTGCCTTTGTTTGTACTTTTACTTTATGAAATTGAAGAATTATATAAAGTGAATTGATGTTTATATATCTTCTCATTTCGATATTATCAAGCATATGTAATGTAACCCAATCTTACATAGTCGAATTGGGTAATGGGATCTCACCCTAATAGAAAACTCCCTTACATATGTGCCTTTAAAGGCCATGAAATGGCAGATGGTCGCTGACTTTATCATAGATCATGCGATAGTCGAAATGCCTTTGAACTATTTGGAAACAAAACCTTGGAAGTTATACTTAGATGGTTCCAATCATAAGAATGAGACTGGTTTCGTGATTTTGATATTTTCTCCAAACAAGATTTTGACCAAGTTCAAATATAAAATTGAGGGCCCTTGCTAAAGTAACAAATCTGGGTATAAGGCTTTGATAGATGGGCTTGAGATCTTGTAAGATTTGGGGGAAAAGCGGGTCGAAATAAGAGGAGACTCTGAATTGGTAGTGAAGGAGATAACGAAGGAATACATATATATTAAGGAAAACTTAATCATGTATTTTTTTATAGTGAATCGACTCATCGGGTGTTTCAATTTTGTGGATATCTAACATGTCCCTAGACTTGAAAATCAAGAGGAGAATGAACTGGCACAAGTTGCCTCAGGGTATACAGTGTCTAAAGAGAAACTAAAGGATTTGATTGAAGTTCGAGGGAGAGTGAAGCCAACAATATTATCCCCATCAGATTTAACAACAACCAAGTTAGGGTCAGTAGATCCAGAGAACTTTGAGATCTAGACTATTGAAAATTTGGTTGACACTGATTGGAGAAATCCTATAGTCAGTTACTTAGAAAATCCACTTGGTTCGACTGATCGAAAAGTTAAATATAGATCTCTGAGCTACGTGGTCATATGAGGCATATGTGGTTGTTTCTAATGTCCATAGTGGGGCATGTGGTGCTCATTAGGTAGAGCATAAGATGACGTGGTTGTTTTATCGCCAAGGTGTTTATTAGCCTACGATACTTAAAGATTGTATCGATTTTTCTAAGGATTGTCAAGAGTTCCAGGTCCATTCAGGCATTCAACATGTTCCTGCAAGTGGACTGCACGAGGTTGTAAAGTCATGGCCATTCAGAGGATGGGCTTTGGATTTGATTTTGGAAATCTGACCAGCGTCCTCTAAAGAGCAGAAATGTATTTTAGTAGTCATTTCTTATTTTACAAAGTGGGTCGAAGCAATTCCTTTATTCAATGCTGACGAATATGCTATAATAGAGTTTATCTAGAGAAATATTATTTATGGGTTTGGAATTCTTGAGACCATTACGACATATCAAAAGTAGGTATTCACTATTCGGAAGATGCATGATTTTTCTTCTGGAATGGGGGTTAAGTTATTGCCTTCAACACCTTATTATGCTCAAGAAAATGGTCAGGTCGAAGCAGCTAATAAGATTGTCATTAGTTTGATCAAGAAGCATGTTGGGAAGAAACCAAAGAATTGGCATAAAATGTTAGATCAATTCTTATGGGCATGTCGGATCTCTCCCAAAGAGGCAACAAACATGACTCCATTTAGATTGACTGATGGACATGAAGTTGTCTTTCAAGTCAATGTCGATTTAAAACCGGTTCGAATTCAAAGGCAAAGAGAAATTCCATATGATAATTATTGGAGCGTGATGTTGGAAGAAATGGTCAATTTAGATGAAGAAAGGTTGGCAGCATTAGTTGACTTAATAAGACAAAAGGAGTGAGTAGCCAACGCTTATAAAAAGAAAGTAAAGTTGAAAGCATTTACGATTGGACATTACATTTGGAAGGACATATTGCCCATGGATCGAAGAGATAGAACTCTAGGAAAGTGATCTCCTAATTAGGAAGGCACAATTTAGGTTATTCAAGCAGTTTTTAATAATGCTTATGAAATTAAAGAATTAGCGGTTGATAAAAGAATTTTAAGAGTAAATGGTAAATACATTAAGATGTATAAACATATGCTATAAGAAATTCGAATTGCTAAAGAATAATATGAAATAGGAAAGCAAAATCGCCAAAATGGAATTGTCATTACAAAATGTCAAAAGAAAGTAAAATAAGAGAAATGCAATTTAAACTGGAAATTTTGATCTGAATTCCTCAAGTTTGGTCTAGGGAGTTAACTTTAAGCCCTAAGTTAAGAGCGGCTTCAGCATGTTGGATGCCTTTGGTGGCTTCTTCATCGATCATATCTCCGGAGGGGGTGATTTCTCTCAGTCTAACTCATCTTTCTCTTTTTTCAGATTATCAATTTCTTTGTTTATCTCGAAAATCTTGGCTCGACGCAGTGCAATTTGGTTGTCTAGTGAAGTTTCCTTTCATTGTATTCTTAAAGTTTGGATTCAAGCTTGTCGACCTCTTGTTTACATACAATGCTTGCATCTTAGGCCACTTCCATGGCCTCTTTCACCTTTTGAAGCTGAGAGTTGTTTCTTCTCTTAAGATCAATGTCTTTGCAGACTTGATCAAAGTAAGACTTGAATTCAAAGAGATATTGAACCACGGTAACAAACATCAGTTCTTTATTGAGTTCATCCAGCAAGTATTAAACATCGGCCCCAAGTCGAGCATCTCCTTCAATGGTGTTGAGAAGGTCGACCTCGAAGATATTGTCTTTCAATTATTTAATCAGGAAGTTGATTGAGTCATTTCCAGTATCAGCTAGCGAGACATCAAAATAGTGACTTGACCTGGTGCCTGTTGACAACTTGCGAAGCTTTTGGAGTCTCTTGAGAGGTTCAGTAGTATTTTTTATTTTGAGGGAAAGGATTTCCTCTTGGCTCAAAGACATGTTCGACTTTGAATCATGGATGTTAGCTTGAGCTTGCTCTTGTTCTTTAGTGGCAATTTGATCATTTTCTGTGACTGGGGCAGTTTTGATGTTGGTGATAGCCTGCTCTTCTTTAGTTTTTATTGAGTTATTAGATTGTGGGGAATTTTTATCCATGCTATCTTGAATGGATACAGTGGTGTCGTCCAATTCATAGTTGCATTGTGGAGAATCTTGGTCGATGTTGAGTTCTGCTTCAGGTTGTGGCGAAGCTGTAAGACCCCAATTTTTGCCCTAAGATCCCTCATGGCATCATGTCATATCATTCATTTGCCTCAAGGATCATTGTACATCTTTGCTTCCCTCCTAGTGGGTGGGTGTCTTGTGAGTGTGGTTCTGGATCACCAAGCATATATTGCATTTGTATATCATTGCTTTTCATTTGTTATCTAACCAAAAAGTACAAAAATATTGTCCTCTAACCTTGTTTCTTGCAGCTGAAGCAATCATCAGTCAAACAGTCAAAATCAGTCATTGAGCTGGATGGTGACCATTCTTGAAGAATTTGGGCACCATGATCATTCATAAGAGATTCATATAAGTTGTGATATCAGTTGGTATCAAGATCTCAAGAGAAAAAGGCTTGAAATTCATCAGAACATGGCTCAGTCAACCAAAACCCTAGAAAAGTCAACTGTGGTCAACTGTGGTCAACTGTGCATTTAATCAGGGATTTGAAGGTGTGAGATGGTTGGAAAGGTCTCATTCATGTCCATATAAGCCTCATTTGGCATTTCAAAGATCAATATTGAAGAATTTGAAGTCAGACAAAAAGTTCTCAAAACGGAAATGACCTATAATTCTCACCTGCCAAAAATGGAAAGTTATGCTCCTCAAAATTACTTCATCATACAAGCTTCAAATCAAAATTTGTCCAACATGAAAGCTGAAGATCTTGTTCTTGCCTTTCCAAAAAGTCCAAGAACATGCAATTTCCATTTATGGTTGGCAAGTTATGATCAAATCATTTTCAGAAAATGCCCAAATTCAAAGTGGCATAACTTTCACATGGAATGGCCAAATTGGATGGTTCTTCTTTGAGCAAACCACATTTAACATGTAATTTCATAATCCATCACCACATTTTGCCAAAAGCCTTCACATAAAAAGGTCATTTTTCAAGTGTACTAATTAAAAACCAAGGGCAAAATGGTCCAACTTTCAAATTACATGGAATTTTGACATGGGACCAATTCCAATAGCTCCCAAATGTGATTTATGATTTGCTTGAAGTGAGAAAACACTGTTCCATTGATCAAAACTATCCAAGGGTAAATTGGCCAAATTACAAGAGAAGCTCATTTCCACTAATCACACAATTTTGCCTAATCATGATTAAAGCTTGGATTAGTGTGAAGTATATAAGCTTAATTATAACTGTTTCTCAGGGGGAATAATCACTTTTTCAGATCCAATCAAAAAAATCTCACAAATTCTCTCACTTTTTCTCCATTTTCACATAAGCATTTTTTATCAATTCTTCAATAATTCACGGTTGTTCTTGCAAGTTCTTGTTTAAATCTTCATATGTAGGTGATGTTGAAGTTCTGTTGAAGGATTTGGAGGCAAAAACCGAGCAAATTCACACTGTCCAAGTCTTGAGTTCTTCCATGGAAGCTGCGAAAATCCATTGATTCGTGCATCTTTGAGCTAAGAGTTCTTCACCAATCACCTTCATAATCATCATCCTTCATCTGTTTTCAAGAATTGGATCAAAACAAGCAAAGATTTCACATTGTGCTTCAAGAAGGTGAGTTTTTTGAATCTTCCAATTGTTGCAATTGCCATGTGGATTCAGTAGATTGTTGAACGTAGAGTGCATTGATGCTTGAATCGTTTAATTTCATCCACTAATCATCAAGATATTGTAGATTTAAGTTTGTGTACCAAAACTTCTTTCGATTAGATCTTTTCGCACGTTAACCTTTAGACACTTTCGTGGACATATTCGTAACCTACGCTGAGAGACGGAGAGAATGGTATAAGGCTCGTGCGATTTGGTGAAGAAATGGTCCTAACCGAATCTGGAAGTGATGAGCTTGAAGAACGCGGAAGAAGCTTTGAAAATCTGGAAAAGTTCTCTGTTAGATCCACTGCCATGCGTTTCCATTCAAATTTGCTGTTTCCCGCGGAAGCAAGCGAATCACACAGTGTCAGCGCATTAATGTCATGCGGCGCCGTTTTGGCTATGGCTGCGGGAATTACAAGTTTGCCACTCAGCATAATTAATTCATTTAATTCACTAAATGATTATTTCAATAAATTAACAAATCTTACAAAAATCATATAAAATTCAATTTTAGTCCAAATTAGTTGGGACTTTTTTTGTTAGATCCCAATTTTTCTCTAGAATGTTTTAGGCATAATAGTCCATGTTGTGCCTGGTAAAATTTTGGATTGGCTTATTGATTCTTGTCATGTGTGCATTATTTGTATGTTCTACCATTTTAATCACCAAATAATCATGCTAGCTCCAAATTTATTGAAATTTCATATGATGATTCTTGACTCATGCCTGGAGATTTTGGTATATAATTTGTAATTTTTTGATCTCTGGATTGATAGATATGATTTATTCAATTTGAGTGTGACAATATGTGTCACACTAGGCTATGCTGTGTTCATGATTTAATTTTTCCATGCTTCCCCTAGGCCTATGGCCCTGATTTTTTGCATGAGATACAATGTATATGTTAGGTTTCACCCTGAATTTTTGTGGATTTAATAGATCCATTTTCTATTTGATTGACATTTTTGATTGCTGTTTAGCATTTTTAGGGTTTTGATTGAGTGACAAACTTACATGACTTGTAAAATCCTAATCCCTTACCATATGAATATGAAATTTGGTGGAGTGTTTCCTAACATGTTTAGCTTCATATTGGCTTTGGTCCCACTCATTTCTAATTTGATCTCACTGTTTTACAATTGATTGAAGTTGACATTTGTTTTGTGACCTAGTTTAGGTTGATTTTTGCATGCCATGACATGTTGAATTTAATTCCCCTACTTCCACTAGTCCAAATTGCATGAAAATTGATAGGTAGCTCATTGAATATGTTCTGTTTAGAATGGAATTTTTGTGGAATTTATTGAGCTGTTTTGATATTTGTTTGGCTGTGATCTTGCTGTTTACTCATTTTGTGATTCATACTTGCTTACCTTGAGTTAAATTGTGCATAAAATGAAATTAGTGCATAGTTGGGATGTGAGGCCAATTGGGATCTCTTCTTATTTGAATTATCTTGACTTTGATCATGTTTTACTTGCTGTTTTAAGTTTTTTCCCTCCTTTGGACCCTAGGCTTGTCCTAGTGGTCTTGTTACTTATGTTTGAGCTTGACTTTGACTTTTCAGGTTAAAAAGCTAATGCCTTAAGGAGGTTGATGCATATTTGAGTTGAATTCATTTGACTAATTGTTTGTTTTGTAGGATGCTTAGCTCATTTGAGCTTTGAGCCTTGTGCTTTGCACATGTTTGATTGTGATTGACTATTGGTTTATTACCTTGTCTGTTTTGTTTATGTTGGGATGTTGATTATATTTGATTGATTTCAGGTACCCTTAGTTGCTCAGTTCTCTTAAGAACTTGCTTTGCTTTGCTTAATAGCAATTTGCATTGAGGTAGACTCTCTTGTCTCCATGTAGTCTGGAAGACCTGGCTTGTTACTTAGCCAGGCAACTGTCTGAAGTCCTCCTTAAGAGGCGATGTTTGTGATTGTTTATGTTTGTCCCAAGCAGGAAAAGTCCTCATTTGAGGCAATTGGTGGATATAAGAGATATGTAGCCTATTTCCCACTATTCTGTGAGTCTTCTCCTTGCTCCCATTACATGGTTGTAGCATTGAGATCCTAACCCAAGATCTATCGAGTCTAACTTGTGGAGAGAGTTCCCCCTTTCTGAACTCCCACACCTTCTGATATTCAATACTCTCTCTGACCAGAGATAAGAGTGATGAGGCACACCCCTCATATCCTTTCATCTGCTTCACCTTAGCCCCCTCAATGGCAAGGTTAAGAGCAATATTAACCCTATTCCAGTTGGCTTTAATGCCTCACCCTTGTTTGAGCCTGATGCTTGTATATAGTGTGTG
This sequence comes from Lathyrus oleraceus, assembly GCF_024323335.1. Classification (NCBI taxonomy): domain Eukaryota; kingdom Viridiplantae; phylum Streptophyta; class Magnoliopsida; order Fabales; family Fabaceae; genus Lathyrus; species Lathyrus oleraceus. Next base: position 207,867,883 of record NC_066583.1, read on the forward strand.
CTCTTTGTTTATGTGGTTTGATTACTTGATTCATTTGAACGTGATTGCTTACTTGCCATTGTGCATTTATCATCATTGATTGCCATTAGTGCGTGATCATTATTGTACATCCTTGTGATCTATGTTTGTTTGCCCATTGAGGACAATTGTAAGTCCATGTTGATTGGCCATTGTTCCCATGATATGGAAGGATAGAGTGTAAGACCTCATTGGTCACTCATATCTTCTTTGCTCTTGTTTGTTGTGTGAGAGGATGCAATTGTAAGTCCCTGTGATGTGGCATTTGTATTCCTATGAACATACTTTGGAGGTTGGTATAAGTCCAGATAGATTGGCATCCGACATCCAAGTTTTGTTTACTTTAGGAGGTTGGTGTAAACCCATTTAGTGGTATCCGACATCCGCTTTTGCTTTTGTGAGATTGGTATAAGACCATTGATGGCATCCAGTATCATTGTTTTGTTTTAGGAGATTGGTGTAAACCCATTTAGTGGTATCCGATATCCGCTCTCGTTTGTGAGATTGGTATAAGACCATTGATGGCATCCGGTATCACCTTGCTTTTATGTTGCTTACTTGCTTTGTTGCCTCATTCCTAAGGACACACTTGAATCATCTTCTATATGATTTCAGGAGGTGAACTTTTTTAAGAAGTTTTACATTCCATCATCCATACCCTCTTTGTCCTAAACTTTTCACACTTTGCCTTTCAAAAAAACTTTGACTTGTTGTGCAAACATTCTCATGTCTTTTTCAAATTAGAAACTTGGACCTTAAGTCCTTGACTTTTCAAACTTCACTTTTGTTAACACTTCTTTGAATCAATCTTAATCATACCTTGACCACATTTTGTGAATAATCATAATCAATTAACTCCACCCATTCAATTGTTTTGGTTTTGTCCATTGTTAATATGCTTTCATACATTAGCCGTAGGTTTCAATTACCATAGTGGTTGATGTAAATCTTACCTTATCCTTAGTGAGTCGATTGTAAGACTTCCATACTGAAAACAGGGCTAACCCCTCTAGTACGTCGAAGCTGTCCTTGCATGGTGGATTGTTGAATTTAGGTTGAGTTTTCTCCCGTTGGTAATGAAAATCCTTAGTGCTATTGTTTTAAAATTGAATCCACTAACTTTTTGGAAATCTTTTAGCCGAACTACGGCGGTTTGATCCTTACCTTTGATGGAAGGTACGTAGGCAACGGGTTCATCCGTTCGAACACAAAAATAACTAACTTGTACATTCTTTTCTCATCTTCCCATTCATGTTTGCATAATATGTCAAAACAAATAAACATTTTTTATACAACAAGTGTGAAAAGGGCTCCCTAGGAGTACCTAGGACGTGATGGGTGCCTAACACCTTCCCATTGCGTAATTTACCCCTTACCCAGACTCTCTGATCTTTTTCATTAGTTTTCTATGTGTAAAACTTCTTAGGTTTTTGTTCGCTTTTTAACCAGTCCTTAGGATAAATAAAAGTGCGGTGGCGACTCGAATTCATTGTATACTTTGCTTATGGTTTAATCAATAAATCATATGGCGACGAATACACCGCTACAGAAAAGTGGCGACTCTGCTGGGGATAACATTAGACCTTCCCTTATGGTATCGCCTACTTTTCACCCTTGTTGTATGATATTTGTTATGTGTTATTTGACATATTTTTGTACAATTTGGGACAACTGTATTGATTGTAATGTTTGAATTGCTTGATATACAATTGTTGTTTGCTTTGGTGATCTCTGTGAGATGAGTTCTATACCCGAACTCGAGTGCACTCTAGGATAGGAGAATGGCATAGTCTTGTTGACTGGTGTGGAGTATTCCTTAGCCAGTTGACTTGCGAGTCCATTCACTTGGTGGAGGTCATGTTGGATTGATAATGTCACACAAGTTATTTGTGGTTAGGTATTATTCATTCAATCATGTGCCTTAGAAGCCAAGGACCTTAGTTTACCAAACCCATCTTGGCCTATTTTTTAGGACGTAGTGCGGAGGTCGTTCAGATGTAAGATCTGATGCGATTGTTACGCGATACTACACTCATAAGAGTCTCTCTTGAGAATATTCTTGGAATACGAGTATTCGTTCCCCCGATAATATCCGAGAGATGGGACGATGATTATGGGAACCTCTGGTAGAACATGTCTGGCAGGTTTAAACCCTAGTACACTCCCTTTGGGTGGTTCTTAACCGAGACTCCATGCTCGTGACTCTCAGCAAACCCGTGATTCGTGGTTGAGTCGTTCAAACATCGTTAATATCAATGGAACTTGGGTATTGATAAGGTGTAAAACCTGAATCTACCAAAATGGATGATTGATATTAAGGATTGTTAGAGCCGGTTCATGTACCGTTAATATCAATGGAACTTGGGTGTCGATAAGGTGAAAACCTAAATCCACCAAAATGGATGATTGATATTAGGGATGCAATGAGCTTTCCCACGACCTTTGTTTGGTGTGCTTTGCTTGATCCTTGAGTGTGATTGTTGCATTCATGCATTCATGCATTCACCTGCATCCATATCATCAGATAAAAAAGAAAATTTTCAAGGAACTCAAAGGAGTTTATTTGCAAAAAATTTCAAACATGGAAAAACCGGGAAAAAATTTTCACCCGATACATCTGATGAGATATTCTCATATATGATCAAAAGGATCAATCTTTCAAAGTTTGCAAATAAAACCTTCGAGTTCCTTTGAAATAAAGAACAAAGCATATGCACAAACACTTCATGCATCATTTGTATAAGCGGGTGTTTTGTTCCGGTCTCCCGTCCTGTGGTCTGACCCTGCGATCTTCATTTATTTTGGAGACGCACTTCGCCGGTACTACACCAGAGCCAACTCTGCCAGATTGATGGATCATCCTGAGCGAGAGAGCTGTGAACTCAAAGAGATATTTGCCAGATTAAGTACTGTTGATGGATTTATTCCTGGTTAACCAATCCCGGGCTGGCATTGGCTACTGTTCTGGGGCGTTTAATGAGCATGGTTTGTTCAAGAATGGAGGATTCATCCATGGTGACCAACCTGAAGAAGCTGCTGCCATCTTGGAAGAGGAGACAAAGGATTTGAACAATTTTGTCATACCATGTGGTGTCTGTTAGATGCCCAAAAGTGCTTATTTGAGCTATCATATGTGGGCATCTTTCACTCTTTTTCCGTGCTAAAATTGTCAAAACCACATTTGTTTTACATGGAATGCATTACATTGATAAACAAGCTTGGTGCCTTTGATTTGTGTGTTATTGTGCAGGAAAGACATGAACTAATTGAAAATGAAGACACAAGAAAATTGGCAAAGGAACCAAAGAATACAAGCATTTCATCAGCCTGCTCGCAAGGCGAGGCTGTGGCGAAGCATTGGTTCGCTAGGCGAGTTCCTGGCGAAAAGCTCCAGTAAATTGTCAAATTAATTCGCCAGGCGAGCTGAAGGCGAAGGTGGTAGCGAGTTCGTTCTGTTTTGGTGAAAAACGCAGCCAGCACTCACTCGCTAGGCGAAGCTCTAGCGAGTCCCCAGCGAGCATTCCAGTAGCAAAACCTCTCAACCTCGCTGGGGCGAAGGTTGAAGCGTGTCCTTCGCTAGGCGAACACGACAGTTCAGCAGGCCCTGTTTTCTCTGGGCGCAGGGGCCTTATGTGCCCATTTTAGACCCTCGCTAGGCGAGCCATTCTGCTCGCCTAGAGAACATGACAGCCCAGCAGTGGTCTATAAGTAGCAGGTGCCACTTTTGAGCACCATACCTTAGTTTTACCTCATTTTTCCACTTTTATACTTTCTTCTAGATATTTTTGCAGCATTGTTCTTGGGAGCCTTTATGCCCTAATTTTCATTTCTCTTCATCTTAGAACCATCTTCTACAAAAAGAAGGTGGATTCCCATCCAACTTCGATTATCCGACTTGGATGTTGATCAACCTTCTTTCCTTACTTGCCGACCAAGCTACCATGAAAATGAGTAGCTAAGTCATCCATTTGTCAAGGTTAGATGTAGGTGATTACTAGCTTTGTGTGTAAATGTAAGGATCCTCATATGTAAACTCTTTAATGGTGAATATATGATGAAAACTTTGTTTCTATTTAAAACTCTTTGTGTTGGTTTATGATCGAGAGATGTTTACCGACTCTTGACCTAGGTTTTCATCCAAACTTGTTTGTTAGCTAGAGATAGTAATGAATGATTTTGTTCACCATAAGGTTGAACCAAAAAGTTGTCATTTTGATAGATTGTGTTCGAGAGAAACAATGGATCAAAATGGCAAAACTCACAATGTGTGTTCGAGAGAAACATATTGAGAGGACTTTGTGAAATTATTTATCATCTAAAGGAGTTTATAAGATTGTTGACCAAGCAAATACATGCAAAGTGATCATTGAAACCTAACTTTGACAATATTTCTCATTTAATCAAACCATAACTTTTACCGCAATTTATTACTTTTTATGCAAGATAACTTGATTAAAACCAAAACCCTATTGTTACATTGAGCTAAGATTAATACAACCATCGAACGGCGGTGATATCTTACAATCCCTGTGGATACGATAACAAAAACCCGACACGAAATATACTTTCAACAAAATGGCGCCGTTGCCGGGGATTGTAAATTGATATTGCGAGCATCGCAATGGTTGTTTAAGTTTTAGCTTGTGAATTTTTGACTTGTGCTTGTAATTTGTTTGGTTTAGTGTGCAGCTTACGTTTTATGCGAGGGCAAATCCCTGTGGACGAACTTCTTTTTGATCCTGAGATCGAGAGAATCGCAAGGAGGCTCAATAGCAAAACGAGACGTAGGAGGCAACAGGCTAGACAACGCCAAGAGCAAGAAGAAAGTTCTTCAACCACAAATCCACCACCATTCATACCAAACATGGAGCCGCAACCACCACCACCTATTTCTACTCCATGTATCAATAGTCTAAGGAACACCGCTCAGTTTGCCAACCACACAGGAAGGCAAGCTGAGATGAAGACGGGAACTCTGAATTTATTATATGGGAGTCCATTCACCGGAATGGACCATGAAGACCCATTTGCTTTTCTCACAAAATTTTATGAGATAGCATTGGCTGCCGGAGTGGATCAGGCTCAGGAGCTTCCGTTGTTCAGACGATTATTTCCCCACGCTTTGCTCGGTAAAGCAAAGGATTGGTATCTCGATCAAACACCAGCCGTAATGACAGACTGGAACGTGTTAGAAGAGAAATTCATTGAAAGATTTTTCTCCCATAACCGATTCATGGAATCAAAGACGGCCATCTCGGTGTTTTCTCAAGGAACCAGTGAATCTTTAAATGAAGCGTGGGAGAGATTCAAGTCCATGCTTAGGAAATGTAAAGGGCATGGATTTGATGAATTGACTCAAATCCATATCTTCAGAAATGGACTTCAACCAAACTGCAAGACGTTGTTGGATGCCACCTCGGGTGGCTCGTTGATGTCAAAAAGTGCCGAAGAAGCCACAAACATTATCAATCGAATGGCTCTAAATGATCTTCAGAGTCAAAGTCGTGGAAATTCTTTGAAGAAGGCGGGAGTGCTTGAGTTAGGGACGAATGATGCCATCCTTGCCCAAAACAAGCTCATCTCACAACAAGTGGAACTCTTAACGCAACAAATCAAAGAGTTAAGAGAACCGTCAAAAGCTAAACAAATAGCTTGTTGTGAACTTTGTAAAGGTGAACATGACACCGGATTTTGTCCACCTCCCGGTTTTGACGAAGTAAACTACATGGCCAATCAACGGGACTATCAACCAAGACAACAACAACCTTATCAACCGCACCCTCAACAACAACAACAACAACAACAATTCCAAGGGAACCAAGGGTTCCAACCTAGAAGCAACTATTATCATAACCAAGGTTATGGAGGTGGTTATTCTAGCCGTCAAAATCCTCCCCAAAATCCGTATCAATCTCAATAACCGCCGGTCGTCAATTCTAAATTGGAAGAGACATTGACGCAATTCATGCAAATGTCAATGGCCAATCAAAAGAGTAATGACGCGGCCATAAAAAATCTCGAGACTCAGGTTGGGCAACTTGCCAAGCAACTCGCTGAACAACAAACCGGTCCTTCTTTTTCGGCTAATACGCAAACAAATCCTAAGGAGCATTGTAAGGCGATTATGACGAGAAGTGGGAGGGAGTTGGGTAGTGAGAATGAAAAAAGAGTTGAGAGTGAACAAAGAGAGAAAGAGAAAGAAATTGAGGAGGAAATAGTGGAGGAAAATGTTGATGGTGAAATAGGAGTGTGGAGTGATGAGGAAGAAGTTGAAAAGAATAGAAATAATGGTGAAGTTGAAAAAGAAAAAGGTGTGGAGATTGAGGAAAATAAAAGTGATGAGGTAATAAGGGAGGTAGTGAAGAAGCCTAGATGGAAAAGTGCTAGAATTGCAAAGTGATAAAAGTGCTACTCCTATCCAAAACCTTCCTTACCCTCATGCTCCTTCCAAAAGGGAAAATGAACGGCATTACGCCCGGTTCATGGATATTTTTAAACAGTTGCAAATCAACATTCCGTTTGCTGAAGCCTTGGAACAAATGCCAAAGTATGCCAAATTCATGAAGGACATACTAACCAAAAAGCGGAGGTATACGGAACCGGAGACCATCGTCCTTGATGCGAGCTGTAGTGCCATTATTCAAAGGACGCTTCCTAAGACAGAGGTTGATCCGGGAAGAGTTACATTGCCGGTTAAAATTGGTGACGTGTATGTCGGGAAGGGACTTATTGACTTGGGGTCGAGCATTAATCTTATACCTTTGTCAATTATCAAAAGGCTTGGCAACATTGAGATTAAGTCCATCCGAATGACGTTGCAATTGGCGGATAAGTCGACGACCCATCCTCATGGCGTAGCCCAAGATGTTTTGGTGAAGGTCGACAAATTCTTTTTCCCGGTGGATTTTATTGTAATTGATATGGAGGAAGATGATGATGCTCCGCTCATCTTGGGCCGACCATTCATGAAGACCGCAAGAATGATGATAGATGTTGATGACGGTTTAATGAAGGTGCGAGTTCAAAATGAGGAAGTCACATTTGATCTATTCGAGGCGATGAAGCATTCCAAGGATAGAAATGATAGCTTTCGCATCGATGTGATTGAAGACGCTATTATGGAGGTTTCAAAGCATATTCATGAGATATCTCCTATGGAGTTAGCTCTTGAAGATTCATTGGAGGTTTTCACTGTTGAAGAAGAGCTGGCTCTTGAGGAATGCTTAAAGGAACTCGATAGTTTAGATGACCTACAACCATGGGAAGTAGAGGAAGAAAACTTGAAGAAGGAGGTCATTGTCGAAAAAGCGCCAATTGAATTAAAAGTGTTACCTTCGACTTTAAAGTATGTGTTTCTAGATGAGACCGAGGCAAAGCCGGTCATCATAAGCAACCTTTTGACAAAAGAAGAAGAAGCCCGTCTAATCATTGTGCTAAAAACCAATCAAGAAGCTATGGGTTGGACTCTTTCCGATCTAAAAGGAATTAGTCCATCCTATTGTATGCACAAGATTTTGATGGAGGAGGATTTCAAGCCGGTAGCTCAACCACAACGCCGCTTAAATCCTACCATGAAAGAGGTTGTTCGAAAGGAAGTTGTGAAGCTATTGGATGCGGGAATGATTTACCCGATCTCGGATAGTCCGTGGGTTAGTCCCGTGCACGTGGTTCCGAAGAAGGGTGGAATGACCGTAATCCGAAATGACAAAGACGAATTGATCCCGACCAAAGTTGCAACGGGGTGGAGAATGTGTATAGATTATAGACGGTTGAATACCGTGACTCGTAAGGACCATTTCCCACTCCCATTTATGGATCAAATGCTTGAAAGACTATCGGGCCAACAATACTATTGTTTTTTGGACGGCTACTCCGGGTACAACCAAATTGCGGTTGACCCGGTTGATCATGAGAAGACGGCTTTCACGTGTCCGTTTGGAGTGTTCGCATACAGAAAAATGCCCTTTGGGCTGTGCAATGCACCGGCGACCTTCCAACGATGTGTCCAAGCCATTTTTGCCGATCTGATAGAGAAAACAATGGAAGTCTTCATGGATGACTTCTCGGTATTTGGTGGGACGTTTAGTCTATGCTTGGCAAATTTGAAGACGGTGTTGGAAAGGTGTGTGAAGACCAATTTGGTGCTGAATTGGGAAAAGTTTCACTTCATGGTGACCGAGGGGATCGTGCTAGGCCACAAAGTCTCTAGAAGGGGGCTTGAAGTGGATAGAGCTAAGGTTGAAGTAATTGAAAAATTAACCCCTCCGGTGAATGTGAAGGGCATCCGTAGCTTTTTGGGGCACGCGGGGTTCTACCGGCGCTTCATCAAGGACTTCTCAAAGGTGGCTAAGCCTTTGAGCAATTTGCTCGCCAAGGACCAGGTATTTCTCTTCACCGAAGATTGTTTGCACGCTTTTGAGGTTTTAAAAGAAAAATTGGTTACCGCTCCAATAATAGTCGCTCCCGATTGGAATGAAAATTTTGAACTAATGTGTGACGCGAGTGACTATGCTGTTGGAGCGGTACTTGGCCAAAGAAAAGACAAAACTTTTCATGCGATACATTATGCGAGTAAGGTTCTTAACGAGGCTCAAATAAATTATGCCACAACGGAAAAAGAACTACTCGCAATAGTGTATGCGCTAGAAAAGTTTAGGTCTTATCTTATAGGGTCTAAAGTCGTTGTGTATACCGATCACGCGGCGATTAAATATCTTCTAACCAAACCGGATTCGAAGCAAAGGCTCATCCGTTGGATCCTCTTGTTACAAGAATTCGATGTGGAAATCAAAGACAAGAAGGGGTCGGAAAACTTGGTAGCGGATCATTTATCTCGATTAGTGAACGTGGAGGTTACCGCGTCTGAAAAAGAAATCCGGAAAGAATTTCCTGATGAAAAATTGTTTAAGGTTCAAGTTAGGCCGTGGTTTGCAGACTTTGCAAACCACAAGGCTAGTGGTTTTGTGCCTACCGACCTAACTTCGAACCAAAAGAGGAAGTTCCTTTCGGATGCGAAGTATTATGTTTGGGATGACCCATACTTGTTTAAGTTGGGTAGCGATAACCTGTTAAGGAGATGCGTAACTGGTGATGAAGCCCAGAGCATCCTTTGGCATTGTCACAACTCGCCTTATGGCGGACATTATAATGGGGTTAGAACGGCCACTAAAATTCTTCAATCGGGATTTTATTGGCCAACTATTTTCAAAGACGCACATACCCATGCGCAAAGTTGTGACAGCTGCCAAAGAAGCGGTGGGATAGGTAAGAGAGATGAGATGCCTCTCCAAAATATCCAAGAAGTGGAAGTGTTTGATTGTTGTGGCATAGATTTCGTAGGACCTTTCCCTCCCTCTTATGGGAATGAGTACATGCTTGTTGCTGTCGATTATGTCTCTAAGTGGGTTAAGGCGATTGCCTCACCTCGGGCGGATGCCAAAACGGTGATAAATTTTTTAAAGAAAAACATATTTTCCCGTTTTGGAACCCCCCGAGTGTTGATAAGTGACGGAGGGTCACACTTTTGCAATGCACCTTTGGAAACAATTCTAAAACATTATGGTGTATCGCATAGGGTGACAACTCCGTACCACCCTCAGGCTAACGGGCAAGCGGAGGTCTCTAATCGAGAGATTAAGAGAATCCTAGAAAAAACCGTGTCTAATTCTAAAAAAGAGTGGTCCCAAAAATTGGACGAAGCATTATGGGCCTACCGTACGGCCTTTAAAGCTCCAATTGGCCTAACTCCGTTTCAATTGGTATTTGGTAAAACTTGTCATTTGCCGGTTGAATTGGAGCACAAGGCCTTGTGGGCCCTAAAGTTTTTAAATTTTGAACATGAGTTGGCCGGTAACAAAAGGAAAGTACAACTACTTGAGTTGGAGGAGATGCGCAATGCCGCATACCACTCAAGTTGGTTGTACAAGGAAAAAGCAAAGAAATATCACGACAAGAAGATCCGTAACAAAGAATTTGTGCCCGGACAATTGGTCCTATTGTTCAACTCCCGGTTGAAGTTGTTTCCCGGGAAGTTGAAATCAAAATGGTCCGGGCCATTTCGGGTGAAAGAAGTAAAAGAGTACGGGGCCATTGTCATTGAAGACATGGACAAGAAAGATAGTTGGACCGTGAATGGCCAACGATTGAAAGTGTATCTCGGCGGTCATGTGGATCACGAGAGTTGTGCTCAGCCGCTCGATGCTCCTCTTTGAGCATCGCACCGTCGAGCTTAGCCGACGTTAAACAAGCGCTAGTTGGGAGGCACCCCAACATTGTAAGTATTTACTGTTTTATGTTTTATGTTGTATTGAGTACACTGTGCTAAACCCATGCTGGATGACTTGCAAGTGCTGCATTTGCCAATGCACTTGCTGTCACGCTCGCTAGCAGCTCGCTAGGCGAAGCAGTAGCGAGCACGCTCGCTAGCTGCTCGCTAGGCGAGGCAGCAGCGAGCGCTGCAGTACTGTTTACTATTTAAATCTCAGCAGGGCCATTTTGCCCCAAACCTTCGAAAAAAATTCTGAACGGCTCTGCTGAGGAATTTGTGCTAGGCTTCTCAAACTCTCTCATTTGCATCTTTATCACCAACACTTGCTCTTTTCGGTCGATTGCAAACTCTTCTCACTTCACATTTCCGAATCCGTGTAACTAAGGTTCGCCCTACTACATTTTTCTTTTTGTTTGAACTCTTAATTTCCAAATGTGAATGGCAAATAGGATGAGTGTGGTATGGGAACATTGAGGTTGCATGTGGTATTTTGGAGTTTGCAATTTTTGGAGATTTAGGTTTTCAAATTGGGGATTTAGTTTTACTTTAGGTTTTGCATGCAATTAGGCAATCCCCAATAGCATAGAACGATTAATTGCCATGAGAAATCATTAGGTTCTGATGTGGGAACCATTAGAGTATGGGTATTGGGGGAAAAATCTTTGAAAATGCAGAAAACCCCAAAACCCGTAAGGTTGACTAGCACTCGCTAGGCGAACCTGGGGCGAGCGTTCGTTGCCACTTCGCTAGGCGAAGCAGCAGCGAGCAAGGCAGTCTTTTGAATTATGCTTTGATGGCTAATCTGTTTGTTGGTGTGTGTTGTTTCTTTGTATATTTTGCAGATGGAGTCAAGATCTGGAGCGGGTAAGAAAAGAAAGGGAGCAACTACATCTCGGACAGTTCCTATCCAGTTTGACCAAGACAAGTTTGTCGGCCCGAAGCAGGCCGCCAGATACATCGCTCTGGAGAAGCGGAAGATACTTCCAGAGAAGCGCTTTCTGATCAACCCACAGGGAACTTACAGAAATTTCGCCGGGTTGATAGACGCAAAGAAGTGGGATAGGTTGATTAGTCCCTTAGAGCATTACGACATTGTGACAGTGCGGGAGTTTTATGCTAACGCACTGCCCGACGACGACGAGCCCTTTACTTGGGTTTCTAAAGTGGCCGGGCGTCCAATTCCATTTGACCGGGATGCTATCAACCGAATCCTTGGGGAACCGCTCCAGCTGGGAGCTGACCAGAGAGACCAATACCACACCGACCTAAGGCTTCACCGAGATGTTCCTGCCATTACCGCCGCCCTGCTTTTACCTGGGAAGTCTGTTGAGCCGAACCCATCTGGGGTTCCAGTGAGGTATCACCGGGAGGACATGACTCCCATGGCTCAACTGTTACTGCTCTTGGTGTTGACCAACATCCAGCCTAAATCACACACCTCTACTGTGCCGATCCCTGTGGCACATTTGGTCCATTCCATCCTCACCAATGTCGAGATAGATGTGGCGAGGATAATCGCAAATGAGCTGAAGTCCGTGGTCGAGAGCGGGCTTAAGTCGGGGGCTCGTGTTAATTGTCCCCTAGCTTTCCCGTGTTTGATCATGAGTTTATGCGTTCAGGCAAGGGTGAGACTTCCGTCTCGTGGGCAGGTAAGGATCCCGTCACCTATCGATGATCGGTATGTGGCTAAATATTGTAGAGCAAAGACTACCGGTGGCAGTGCAGCCTCAGGAAGTACTCGGGCTTCTGATGGTCCTAGTGCTTCTACTCCCGGACTTGATCCCTACCTCCGAGCGGTGTGTGACTACAGTTTTGAGTGGATGGCGGCATCCCAGAGAGCTATGATTGATATGCACAACAGTATGCAGAGGTTGGAACTGCAAGGTAATGACCCCTCCGGTGCTCGAGCATTGTTGGCGCGTGAGCAGTTTATGCTTAACGCTAACTGGCCTGTGGACAGGCCTGTCTATGGTGAGGGGGTGGGCGCTGATGCTGATGCTGATGATGCTGATGATGATGATGTTGATGATGAGGCTACCGGTTCTGAGGCCGGTAGCGAGGAGGAGTCCTGAGCCCTTAGTGGGTTAAGTTTTTGTGTGTTTTCAGTTTTTATGTTATTTCTATTTGTATTTTCGGATTTTGTATCTTGATTTTGGTGTTGTACTATTGGGGTGTTTTGTCCCCCATGAACAAATTTATATTTTCAGTTAATGTTATTTAATTATGTTTTTAATTTTGTGTGTTTAATAAATTTTTGGTTGATTGAGTGGTAAACCCTTCTAGATTGGTTGCTCCTCAAGAAGTACCCAATGAAGGTGCATCCGAGCTTGGATGGCAATGATAAGAATAAACAAGTGAATAAGGCTAAGGTACATGGTTACCGTCGGCTAGAATTTTAGAATGCATTAGGAACTTTACTCTTTTTGGTAAATTGAATATTGTCTTTTTGCAACATAATTGAATGAATGCTTCATCTAGAACTTAAAACCATAAATTGTGAGGAAACCTCCATTGTTCACTTAAATGCTGGATTCTAATAAGTTTTGTTGATTCATGTGATTCATTCTTTGTCTTTTATTATTGTGAAATTGTGGAAGCAATTAGAAATGATCAAGGCACTTGTTTTCTTTCGAGCACAACTACATCCAAAAACAACTTACCTGTGAGCAGAGAGAGTATTTGTTAACCCCTTTGAGCCTAAACAGTTGAATCTCGGCTTGAAATAAAGCGAGATCTCAAAAATCTTTTTTTTACAACCCGGAAAATCTTGATTATTGCTCTTTTGCCGTAAAAAGTTAAGAGCATTCACTTAGGGTGTGGAAGAAATAAGTTGGGGAGAACGAATAAGAATTGGTAAGTACCACAACTCTTGAAAAAGAAAAGAAAAACCGAGCAAGCATAGAAAAATATATGTATAGAAAATATAGAAAAGAAACATCTGTTTTGTATATTTGATGTGAAAGAAAAGAACAAAAATAGAAAAAAATAAAAATGAATGCTTGCTTGGAAGAAAAATAATGAAAAATAAAAATTGAGTTGTGGAATATGTGTTGTGAAGGTTTCAAATAAGAAACAAATGAAACAAAGTCGAGTAGTGTGAATAATACTGTGAATGTCTCTGTTGCATCGGCACTTTCGTTTCAATGGCCTTAGAAATGACCCTTGTTTGTTAACCTAACCAAGCTTCAACCGAAAAGCCCTTAGTGATCTTTATGCTTCCACAGTACCATTTTTAATTGTTAGACATTGTATGAATCTATTTGATTTCTTCATTATTTGTTAGAGAGTGAGATTAGTCCCGCGGTTGCAAACGCGCAAAATCTTCATTCCTTATTCGAAGAGGAGAGATAGGATGATTCATTCAGAATAGTATTGTTGTAGATAGATAAATATTTTGCATTGCTATTTAAGTTTTAGTTCTTATGTATTATTTTATTCGAACCGTTGGGAACTTGTATTTGCTGATTTCGCTTGTGTTTGAGCCGTTTATCCAACTTCGGAGAAACCAGTTTCTTAAAGCAAATCCTCTTGTCCTTCAAGAGGCATACTTTGCTTGAGGACAAGCAAGAATCTAGTTGGGGAGAGTTGTTAGATGCCCAAAAGTGCTTATTTGAGCTATCATATGTGGGCATCTTTCACTCTTTTTCCGTGCTAAAATTGTCAAAACCACATTTGTTTTACATGGAATGCATTACATTGATAAACAAGCTTGGTGCCTTTGATTTGTGTGTTATTGTGCAGGAAAGACATGAACTAATTGAAAATGAAGACACAAGAAAATTGGCAAAGGAACCAAAGAATACAAGCATTTCATCAGCCTGCTCGCTAGGCGAGGCTGTGGCGAAGCATTGGTTCGCTAGGCGAGTTCCGGGCGAAAAGCTCTAGTAAATTGTCAAATTAATTCGCCAGGCGAGCTGAAGGCGAAGGTGGTAGCGAGTTCGTTCTGTTTTGGTGAAAAACGCAGCCAACACTCACTCGCTAGGCGAAGCTCTAGCGAGTCCCCAGCGAGCATTCCAGTAGCAAAACCTCTCAACCTCGCTGGGGCGAAGGTTGAAGCGTGTCCTTCGCTAGGCGAAGGTATGTTCGCTAGGCGAACATGACAGTTCAGCAGGCCCTGTTTTCTCTGGGCGCAGGGGCCTTATGTGCCCATTTTAGACCCTCGCTAGGCGAGCCATTCTGCTCGCCTAGCGAACATGACAGCCCAACAGTGGTCTATAAGTAGCAGGTGCCACTTTTGAGCACCATACCTTAGTTTTACCTCATTTTTCCACTTTTGTACTTTCTTCTAGATATTTTTGCAGCATTGTTCTTGGGAGCTTTTATGCCCTAATTTTCATTTCTCTTCATCTTAGAACCATCTTCTACAAAAAGAAGGTGGATTCCCATCCAACTTCGATTATCCGACTTGGATGTTGATCAACCTTCTTTCCTTACTTGCCGACCAAGCTACCATGAAAATGAGTAGCTAAGTCATCCATTTGTCAAGGTTAGATGTAGGTGATTACTAGCTTTGTGTGTAAATGTAAGGATCCTCATATGTAAACTCTTTAATGGTGAATATATGATGAAAACTTTGTTTCTATTTAAAACTCTTTGTGTTGGTTTATGATCGAGAGATGTTTACCGACTCTTGACCTAGGTTTTCATCCAAACTTGTTTGTTAGCTAGAGATAGTAATGAATGATTTTGTTCACCATAAGGTTGAACCAAAAAGTTGTCATTTTGATAGATTGTGTTCGAGAGAAACAATGGATCAAAATGGCAAAACTCACAATGTGTGTTCGAGAGAAACATATTGAGAGGACTTTGTGAAATTATTTATCATCTAAAGGAGTTTATAAGATTGTTGACCAAGCAAATACATGCAAAGTGATCATTGAAACCTAACTTTGACAATATTTCTCATTTAATCAAACCATAACTTTTACCGCAATTTATTACTTTTTATGCAAGATAACTTGATTAAAACCAAAACCCTATTGTTACATTGAGCTAAGATTAATACAACCATCGAACGGCGGTGATATCTTACAATCCCTGTGGATACGATAACAAAAACCCGACACGAAATATACTTTCAACAGTGTCTGACACAATTGGGTCGCTGTAGATGTTCCTACAGTCATCCACAGATCAGAGTAATTGTTCACTTTGTTTAAAACCCTTCTCCCATGCCAAAAGGAGAAGTGATGACATTGTTGGCAACATTTAATACAATGATGTTTTCATTCAATTAATGCATTGTTAAACATTTGTTTTTCCATTTGTTTTCACTTTTTGCTTTTTGCATGAAATCGGTGATCACAAAAAACCCTGAAAAACAAAAACAATCTTTTCATCTGCATAAATGATTTGCTTGTTTAAATTCAAAAGCTTTCATTATCCAGAATCATTATGCAGGGATTTCTAAACCCATTGAACATAATGATCCAACGCCATCTCCCAATCTTGAATTCTTTGTATTCGAAGCCGAGGAAGATGATGTTGAAGGGGATTCCTGATGAGATTACCCGACTTCTTGAGCACAAAAAGAGCTCATTCAGCTGTATCATAAGAATCAGCAAGACAGTCAAACTGGGGCATTGCAAATGCAATCAAAAAAAAAAAAAAAAAAAAAAGGGAAAAAAAGAGAAGAGGGTGAAAAAGATGAAAAAAGCAAAAATCAGGAAATTTTTTTCAAATTTTTTCAAAAGAAAAAAGAAAAATTATACCCTCAAGTCCTTAGTTGACTGATGCTGAATGGATTCAGAGTCGTTACGACCAGTTGAATCTGATTGAAGGAAAGCGTTTAACTGCCATGTGCCATGGTCAGCTGTATCAGCAGAGAATGAAGAAAACATTCGATAAGAAGGTCAAGCCTCGTGTGTTCCGAGAAGGTGACCTTGTGCTCAAGAAAGTCTTGTCTTTCGTACCCGATTCCAGGGGCAAGTGGACTCCAAACTATGAGGGTCCATATGTTGTTAAGAGAGCCTTTTCAGGCGGTGCTTTGATGCTTACAACAATGGATGGGGAGGATTTCACTCGTCCTGTGAATTCAGATGCAGTCAAGAAATACTTTGCCTAAAGAAAAAGTATATGCAAATGAAAAACAGAATAGCTCGCTAAGTTGAAAACCCGAAAGGGCGGCTTAGGCAAAAATGAGCGTCTCGGTGGAGAACCCGCAAGGGTAATCCAGGCAAAAATTAGAGACTTGAAAAGATATATATTTGCATCCCGCTAGATTGAGTACCTCACCCTGGGGCAATCTAGGCAAAAATTAGGGATTTGGCAAGTAACTGCATCCTGACAAGACTTTCTGGTCACCAGCCGTCTTTTCGTCAGAGGGTTCTCGATTCGTCGTCAACTGAAGCTTCGCATACATCGAGATTCAAATTGGTAGAGAAAGGATCATTATGTTCAATGTAGCCCTCTTCCAATATATATCACTGATTTCAAATTTATACAGATCTATGGAGTCTTGCCATTTGCAGACTACCATTCCATCAAATAAATTTGAGCTTTTTATCCAATTATTTGCACTCTTATTTGTTTCAATTCAACAAATGTTTAGCATGTTTTAATTGATAAAATATCATTGTTTTAAACAAATAATTTTTTTCAAAATTGTTGTTTTAAACAAAGTGAATATTCGCAATGACAAAAGGATACTCAGGAATTTCTCAGTGCTCTCCCAAGGGTGGTATGATTCCCAACAGGTAAGACATTAGTTCATATTCCTAGCATTTGATTGTATCCTCTTTCTCCCGCTTTGTTGTTGGGGTTGTTCCCCAAGCAGAGGTAGTTGTTGAAGACTCAATTTCTCCTCCAGCAGTAATCTCCCCGGCATGGTTTGTTCCCCTTGTGGTAGATTCAATGGTTGGTGGATTAATACCCCGATACCTTACCGCTTTCCCCAGCGATTGTCGCAAGCAGAACTGTTGATGGGGTTGTTCCCCAGTATAGTCGCGAGTAGAGATGTTGTTGAAGACCTCGCGTCCTTCTCCAGCAGTAGTCTCTCCCCAGTGCGGTTGCCAGCAGAGTTGTTGTTGCTCTCCTCAGCATGGTTGCTTTCTATTTTTCCCAGCTTAGTCTGCAGAATGTTTGTTGTGGCAGTTTCTGCCTGTTGAAAGCTATCTCAATCCCCAGTAGGGTCGGTTGGTGGCTATAGCATCCCAAAGGTTGGATTGATTTCCTGATTAACTCTTGATCCTCAGTAGAGTGGCTATTTGCAGAATCTATTTGTGTGATCCGTCGGATGTATGTTATCCCCGAGTAGAATGGCTTGTTGCAGAATCTACTTGTGTGGTGCTTTCTCCCTCAATGGGTTGTTCCCCAAGAGAGTAGCTGATAGCTTTTCCCCAGTAGAGTTGCTTGTGCGGTTAGATTCTACTCGGATGATTCTCCTTCAGTGGGTTGTTCCCTGGAGTTGTTTGAAGTTGCTTTTGCAGCAGTTCTTGGTTGAGCCATGAACTCTTGTTTCTCAGTTGATACTGATCCCCTGCAGATATCCTCAGGATTTTCCTGCTCCCCTGCAGTACCCGCCGATCTTTGCTTTATGGCATGTGGATCTCTAGCAGATTGGCTTTCCAGTTGGTTGTTTCCCTGGAAGTATAGTACCGGGCGTTTGATTCCTGGGCCTGTTGTGTTAGATATGTCTGTTTTGTCAGCATTCATCACACATAATCACGCATATTCATGCATATTCATAAACATTCAGATATTCATGTTGCATTTTTTGCCATATATCTCTTGATTGTTGTCTCCTGCTTTGGGTGATATAGATCCATTTATAGATCTTCCCAAACAGATGTCGGGTGTTTAAATCTCTCCATATAGAGTCAGTCCCGTAAGCAGAAAGTGTCTGTTTTATCCTTCTGCAGCTCCCCACTGAGATATGTCCTCGTGGATGACGGTTTCTTCCGTTTCCTCCCAACATATACATTGGGATGGAATTTTCCTATTGAGTTATATCCTCATAGGAAGTCTTTTGATTCAGTTTGCCTTTTCGGATCAATCCTGAATCGGCGTTGTGTTAGTTGTTTCTTGTACTTCCCTGTGGAAGAGATGAATGGTTTGCCCAGTAACCGGCATCAATTCATTTATCCCCAGCGAAATTTTGTCGGGCCTCTACCCTTATACCGGTAGTTGTAAGTCCTATGTTCCTTGCTTCTTCAGCGGAATTGGTGGTTATATACCTTTTATTCCTCAAGCAAGAGTTGTTGGTCTTCTACCCAGTAGTCGGTAGTCGTAAATCCCATTTGCCTGCTCTCCAGTAGTGTGTGGTTTTGTTATGAACCCTATTTTGTTTCCCGTGCGGATTTGTGATTTTTTCCCATCCCCACGTGGAGTTGTTGGTTTTCTACCCAGTATTCGGTAGATGTAAACCCTAATTTGTGGTTATTCCCACCAGAGTATGGCTACTACCCTGTATTCGGTAGTTGTAAGTCCTATCTCTTTTCCCCTAGCAGAGGTAACCTTTGTGGTTCGTTCTGGTTGACGGTGGATACTCTGTTGTTGTGATTTTTATCCCCAACAAAGTTTGCGTTTCCCGGTGGTATAAGTTGAATAAGTGCTCAGTATTTGGCCTTCATTCACCCTATCCCCAGTGGAGTTTGTGGTCTTCTACCCCGTATTCGGTAGTTGTAAATCCCATGATTGTTTTGTTCTCCCCATTGGAGTTTGTACCTTATGGTACAGTTGGATAATTGCCGGTTGCTAGCAATTTTATCCCAGCTGAGTCTTTGGTTTCTACCCAGTATTCGGTAGTTGTAAACCCCAATTTCTCCCCTTTGCAGAGTTAACCTTGTTGTTCATCCTAACCGATGACGGTTACTCTTTGTGGTTATCTTCATTCGTTGTTCGATGTTGATATTACCTCTTTGCTTATGGATAATTGTCGGACGCTAGCAATTTATCCCCAGCAAGTCGTCTTCTGGATCATTGCCGTATGCTTGCAATGTTATCCCTTTTTGAAGTTGCCAGTGGGTCTTTTCACCGTTTGCTAGTGATTTGTTCCCCGGATCATTGATTTTTTATCAATGTATCTCCATCCAGTCCCTGTGGGTAATTGCCGGATGCTTGCAATTCATCCCAGCGGATCGCTTTTCATTTACCTGTTTGCTCGGTAATGATTGTTGCTCCCTTTTGATTGGTCACCATTATATACCTAGTTTTGGTATCCCGATGCCTTTCTTTTCGGTCGATTTATCCTTTGTTAACCCTTATACCGGTTGTGGATAATCTTCCATGCGAGTATGTTATCCACGTTCTGACGGTAATGGATAATATATCTCATGCACTCTTCAGTTGAAGCCTTCTGTGTTTCCCTGGTCGAGTAAGATTCGTTATTTCCCTTTGCGGAGTCGAATATTTCTTTGTCGGATAATTGCCGGATGCTTGCAATTTATCCTTTGAGTTGTCTTTCGTTTACCCGGATGCTTGGTATCGATTGTCTCTCCTTTGGTTAGTCACCTATTATATACTTCGGTATCTCTGGTGTCTTTTCCTTTCGAGTGTATTATTCACGGTCTGCCGGTAATGAATAATATATCTCTTTCACTCTTTGGTTGGAATCCTTTGTTGATCTTCCCCAGTAGAGTAAGATTCGTATTCTTTGTAAAATCGAATACCCATCCTTTAACCAGTTTGTGTTTTGGATGATGAGTGTTTTGGCATATATACCAATCCACGTTTTCGGTAGATCACCTATTATATGCCCCGTAACCGGTACCCTTGGTGTTTCTTACCATGCGAGTTTATTATCTACGGTTTGCCGGTAATAGATAATGTATCTCATGCGAGTATTCTATCCACGTTCTGATGGTAATGGATATTGTATCTCATGCGCTCTTTGGGTTTGTGTCCCCAGTTGAGTAAGATTCGTTTTCCTGTTATGGATTCGAATGTTCATCCTGTAAGTCGTTTTGCTTTTTCAAGCCCTCCTTTCGGATGATGTGTATTTTGGCATATATACCAATTCACATCTTTGGTAAGTCACCTATTATATACTTCGGTATCTCTGGTGTCTCTTCCTTTTCGAGTATATTATTCACGGTCTGCCGGTAATGAATAATATGTCTCATGCGCTCTTGGATCAATCTTTTGATTGTTTTCTCTGCAGAGTAAGATTCATATTCCTTGTGGAATTGAATATCCATCCTATAAACAAGTCTGCTTTTCTAACTTTCTTCAGGATGATGAGTGTCTTGGCATATATACCAATTCACGTCTTGGGTAAGTCACCTATTATATACTTCGGTATCCCTGGTTTCCTTCCTTTCTGCTCCCTATTATGACCTTGGTCCCCTGTGGAGTCAGATTTGCCTGAGTTTATGTACCTTTTTCAGGTCTTTCTCAGATGTTTGGTTGATTGATATCTCTCACCTTATACCGGTCTTAGATATTCTTTCTTCCTGAGTTTGTTGCCCTTATACCGGTGACATCTCACCCTTGGCTTCCCCTGGAAAGTCTTTTCCTAGATTTCCCCAGCGGAGTTGTATTGCTATTTGTGTTGCTGTATTGGTGTTATCCCCAGTACACGCATTTTGTGAGTCAGCTTGAGTCTTTCCAATGGGTGTGTTCTCCTTTGGAATTGCTTCTTTCTTCGGGTTGAGTCCTTTACTTCCCTAGTGAGGTCTCCAGTCTGATTTCTGTTATCCCCTAATCAGAATCGTGTCTTGCACACGTTGTGTCAGTTGTGTTTTCCCCAACTCAAAGTCGTGTCCTGCTCACGCATTCTTTTTCTTTTATTATCCCCATAAGAGTCCTGTTAGAGTCTCTGTTCCTGGTGAGTGTATTACTCCGATGGATCATCTTTTCTTCTGTGTGAACCACTATCCCCACAGTGTAACACCCTTCTAAAATACCCCAAATATTTAATTAGAATAACAATATATCAATCAGAGTAATTATGCAATTAAGGGTGTCACACAATCATTTCACACCATTCACCATAATAACTGTCATGCTCTATCATTAATTCAAAACATAAAGCATTTGCACATTACGCAGCGGAATAGAAATCAAATCAATCATGCAAAACATGTAACACATTACATGTAAAATTATTCAACAAGGTAAAACATCCCGTCCCGATGTTACATCTATTCAGAGCATGACCCACTAAGGAGACTACACTAGACTCCAAGCACTAGCTTCTACTCAATCACTGCTCGTTACCTGAAAAATAGTTGTAAGGGTGAGTTCCATAATCGATATAAAAAGCATTATAAAATATCATGTCATGTTAAGTAATTTGACACATTAATCACCCTAATCACATCACACATTCAGTAACGGCACATCAACTCAAATGTCATACTCAATATCAACACAAGCACCACTGCTCAATTAAATTAAATACTCATACAACAAACTAACAAAATGCAACTCTAATGAGACTCGACTCGTCATGCATGTGTACCATTTGGAGTAAACTCCCAACTTAAAATTTGCCAATTTAACGAGGCATCAAGGCTTAAGCCTTCAACTTTCAACTTTTGCCAATCCAGGCCAACGTGGTGTGAGCAAAGCTCCGACTTAATGCATATGAATTCCGACAACATGATAACAATAGCAACACAACAATGTCTTCAACATAATCAACTTATAATCAACTTTGACATACACGACTTTAAATTCCGACAACCGGATAATAATAGCAACACAACAATGTTTTCAACATAATCAACTTATAATCAACTTTGACATAAACTAAGTACTATATAATTCCATTCCAAAACGTACACAAGATTCATTTATCAATTTTTTTTCTCTTTTCCCACAGTGTTAACCGGTTAACGCCCTGGGTTAACCGGTTAACGCAGACAGAACACGCTTTCTGGCAAAACTCAACAGTGTTAACCGGTTAACGCCCTAGGTTAACCGGTTAACGCAGACAGAACAGCAATATTTCCACAACTCACAACAGTGTTAACCGGTTAACGCCCTGGGTTAACCGGTTAACGCAAGACAGAAAGTTGTCCCTGCGCTAACACGAAGCAGAATGCAGAATTCTCCGCATTTTCCGCCGTTGGAGGACTTCCGGACCTCCGATTCCAATTCCGTAAAAAGCGATACGCTCGGGGAACCACGACTCACACAATTACCGATTCAATCACAGCTTAAACACAGTTTATTCATCACAAATTTTCAGCACTCATCATCCCAATTAGGGTCAATTCAACGGTTTATCACTACCCATTACATGTTAATCTATAATACCCATTAAACGACGATAAACCCCCCTTACCTGAATTAACCCGGCGAATCTTTAAGCTTCAAGCTTTTCTCTTCTCCAACCTTCTTCCTCTTGCTCTGCTCTTTGCCCTTTTCCTCTTTTCAGCCGTTTCTCTGCTTTTCACGTAAAACCCTCTTTACTAAAAAATGGAACTCTTTTTCCTTATTTCCATCTTATATATTTTCCAATAATTATTATTCCAATAATAATAATAATAATAATAATCCAATAATTCCAATTATTTTAATTAAATTAATAAATATAATATTAACTTAAATTAAATAATTATCTTATTTTTATCGGGGTGTTACAACTCTCCCCCACTAAAAGAGTTTTCGTCCTCGAAAACATACCTCAAGCGAATAGCTCCGGATAAGACTCCTTCATCTGACTCTTAAGTTCCCATGTCATGCTTTCGCCCGCAGCTCCCGACCAAACGACTTTAACCAACACAATCTCTTTTCCTCGAAGAGTCTTTGTGTCACGATCTTCAACTCGTACAGGCTTTGTCTCCATTGTTAAATTATCCCGCACTTGCACATCATCCATACTAACCACATGAGACGGATCTGAGACATACTTCCGAAGCTGCGACACATGGAATACATCATGCAAATTCGAAAGATTAGGTGGTAATGCCATCCGATAAGCAACTTTTCCAACCCGTTCTAAGATTTGATACGGACCAATGAAGCGAGGAGTGAGCTTTTTAGACTTCAAAGCCCTCCCAACACCGGTCACAGGCGTGACTCTCAAAAACACATGGTCACCAGCTTGAAATTCTAATTCCTTCTTCCGCTTGTCATGGTAACTCTTCTGCCTACTCTGAGAAGCTTTCATCTTCTCTCGGATAGACTTCACTTTCTCGGTAGTTTGTCGAACTAACTCTGGTCCAAGTACTACACCCTCACCAGATTCGTGCCAACACAACGGAGTTCTACATCTACGACCATACAATGCTTCAAGAGGCGCCATTCCGATACTAGAATGGTAACTATTATTATATGTGAACTCGATCAATGGAAGATAAGTGTCCCACGAACCTCCTTGTTCAAGAACACAAGCTCTCAGTAAATCCTCCAATGACTGAATAGTTCTCTCTGTTTGGCCATCAGTTTGAGGATGATATGCCGAACTCAACCTCAACTTAGAGCCCAACGAATCTTGCAGACTTTTCCAAAATCCCGATGTAAACCTCGGATCTCTGTCCGACACAATACACAGAGGAACACCATGCAACTTTACAATTACTCGGATGTAAATCTCTGCCAACTTCGGAAACCAAACTCATATCACGAAATTGCTCAATTAATTCCAACTCCTTAATCATCATTGCTGACACATGCAAGGTCTTTCTACTTAAAGCATCGGCCACAACATTTGCTTTTCCTGGATGATAATTCAACCCGAAATCATAATCCTTAAGCAATTCTAGCCACCTACGTTGTCTCATGTTCAGCTCTTTCTGATCAAAAAGATACTTTAAACTTTTATGATCGCTGAAAACTTCAAATCTGGAACCATAAAGGTAATGCCTCCAGATTTTTAGCACAAACACCACAGCAGCAAGTTCAAGATCATGTGTAGGATAGTTCTTTTCATGAATTCTTAACTGTCGCGACGCATAAGCAATTACTTTATTATTTTGCATGAGCACACCTCCCAAGCCCATCAATGAAGCATCACAGTAGATTATAAACGGTTCCTCCGGATTTGGCAAAGTCAAAACCGGCGCCGACGTCAATCTCCTTTTTAATTCATTAAAACCCTCTTCGCACTGAACATCCCACACGAAAGCTTTACCCTTACAAGTTAATTTAGTCAACGGAAGTGCTAACTTAGAAAATCCTTCAATAAACCTTCTATAATATCCAGCTAACCCCAAAAAGCTTCTAATCTCGGTAACCGACTTAGGAGTCTCCCATTGCAATACAGCTTCTACCTTGGAAGGATCTACAGCAATACCTTTTCCTGAAATTACATGGCCGAGAAAACTGACTTCTCTTAACCAAAATTCACACTTGGACAGCTTCGCATACAATTTCTTATCTTTCAAAACATCCAACACTAATCTCAAATGTTCCTTGTGCTCTTCTTCGGACTTAGAGTAAATCAAAATATCATCAATAAATACTACCACAAAATGATCCAGATAAGTATGGAAAATACGATTCATGTATTCCATAAATACTCCCGGCGCATTAGTCACACCGAAAGGCATCACAGAATACTCATAATGTCCATACCGAGTTCTGAACGCTGTCTTCTGGATGTCTTCATCTTTCACTTTGATCTGATGATAGCCCGATCTCAAATCAATTTTACTAAACACACAAGCACCCACTAATTGATCCATCAAATCATCTATTCTCGGTAGTGGATACTTATTCTTGATCGTTACTTTATTCAATTGTCTATAATCGATACAAAGCCTCATACTACCATCTTTCTTCTTTACTAGCAACACTGGAGCTCCCCACGGTGACACACTTGGTCTTATAAACTTCTTCTCAAGTAAGTCTTCCAATTGCTTCTTTAATTCACACAATTCAGATGCCGACATTCTATACGGTGCCATCGAAACAGGCCTAGTACCAGGCACCAGATCAATAGTAAATTTAACTTCCCTCTCTGGCGGCACACTAGGAATTTCATCAGGAAAAACTTCAGGGAATTCTTTCACCACTAACAGTTCCTCTATCTTAGCTTTATTCTCAACCGACAACGTCGCCATCAAAGAAAACATCTGAGCTCCCTCTTTCATTAATTTTCGCAATTCTCTGAAAGGTAATAAGTCAACTCCTTCCTCTTTAGGAGTGGAAAACCTCACCGACTTATGATGACAATTTATGTGGACATAATTATACTCCAACCAGTTCATACCAAGAATTACATCCATCCCACCCAACGGCAAACATACTAAATCAACATAGAAATCTTTATCGAAGATCGACAAAGGACAATTTAAACACACCAAGGAAGTAGTTGTTGATCCCTTAGCTAGGGTCTCAACAATCAATTCACCATCCAAAGCGGACAATTTTAAACCCAGTCTTCGAGCACAGTTAGCAGAAATAAAACAGTGTGTAGCACCGGTATCAATAATAGTAATTAAAGGAGTACCATTTATGAAACATGTACCTCGGATAAGTCTGTCCTCACTGGAGGTTTGAGTTCCGGTCAATGCGAACACCTTTCTAGTTTGAGATTTCTTTGGCTTCTGACACTGACTTCCAATATGCCCTTCTTCGCCACAATTAAAACAAATCATTTCCTTGTGCTTGCAATCAGCTATTGCATGGCCAATCTTACCACAGCGAAAACACCTCTTTACTTCAGCAGTGCATACATTACTCTTATGACCAGCCTGACCACATTTGAAGCAAACTATACCAGCAGGAGCACCTCCCCTACTAGTCCTCTGAGCTGGAGCAGCTCCTTGTTTCCCTTTTCCCACTGGAGCATCATACGGCTTGCCACGATTTTGATGTTGCTTGCCCCTGCGGTCACTGACAATCTTGTAATGAGCATTATTGTCTTCTTCAAATATCCTGCAGCTATCCACCAATTCAGTAAAAATGCGTATCTTCTGATACCCAACAGCCTTCTTAATTTCAGAGCGCAGTCCATTCTCAAACTTGATGCACTTTGAAAATTCAGCACCAGCACCAGTGTAATGAGGATAAAATTTGGACAACTCCACAAATTTTGCAGCATAATCAGTGACAGACAAGTTTCCTTGCTTCAGCTCAAGGAACTCAATTTCTTTCTTACCACGGACATCCTCCGGATAATACTTTCTCATGAATTCCCTACGGAATACATCCCAAGTAATGACTTCACCTACCACGGTCAACCTCTCGTGAGTCTCTAGCCACCAGTCATCAGCTTCGACTGCTAGCATGTGAGTACCATACCGAACCTTCTGAGCTGGAGTGCAATCCATAACACGGAAGATTCTCTCGATCTCTTTCAACCATCCCAAGGCTGCATCTGGATCATGCTTCCCTTTAAACACCGGCGGATTCTCTCTTTGAAAAGTCGCCAAGCTACGTGATCCAGCATCTCCACCAGCATTTGGCAAGTTCTGCGCAGCTTGTGCCATCGCTTGCATTGCAGCAGCCATTGCAGCGTCATTCCTTCCAGCCATTTCAACTTATCACCACAACACAACTTAAAAGTTAGATTAGTAACAATACACAATTGTTAGACAATAACGACACGACAACTGGCCGGACAGACCGACCTGCTCTGATACCACTAATGTAACACCCTTCTAAAATACCCCAAATATTTAATTAGAATAACAATATATCAATCAGAGTAATTATGCAATTAAGGGTGTCACACAATCATTTCACACCATTCACCATAATAACTGTCATGCTCTATCATTAATTCAAAACATAAAGCATTTGCACATTACGCAGCGGAATAGAAATCAAATCAATCATGCAAAACATGTAACACATTACATGTAAAATTATTCAACAAGGTAAAACATCCCGTCCCGATGTTACATCTATTCAGAGCATGACCCACTAAGGAGACTACACTAGACTCCAAGCACTAGCTTCTACTCAATCACTGCTCGTTACCTGAAAAATAGTTGTAAGGGTGAGTTCCTCAATCGATATAAAAAGCATTATAAAATATCATGTCATGTTAAGTAATTTGACACATTAATCACCCTAATCACATCACACATTCAGTAACGGCACATCAACTCAAATGTCATACTCAATATCAACACAAGCACCACTGCTCAATTAAATTAAATACTCATACAACAAACTAACAAAATGCAACTCTAATGAGACTCGACTCGTCATGCATGTGGTACCATTTGGAGTAAACTCCCAACTTAAAATTTGCCAATTTAACGAGGCATCAAGGCTTAAGCCTTCAACTTTCAACTTTTGCCAATCCAGGCCAACGTGGTGTGAGCAAAGCTCCGACTTAATGCATATGAATTCCGACAACATGATAACAATAGCAACACAACAATGTCTTCAACATAATCAACTTATAATCAACTTTGACATACACGACTTTAAATTCCGACAACCGGATAATAATAGCAACACAACAATGTTTTCAACATAATCAACTTATAATCAACTTTGACATAAACTAAGTACTATATAATTCCATTCCAAAACGTACACAAGATTCATTTATCAATTTTTTTTCTCTTTTCCCACAGTGTTAACCGGTTAACGCCCTGGGTTAACCGGTTAATGCAGACAGAACACGCTTTCTGGCAAAACTCAACAGTGTTAACCGGTTAACGCCCTAGGTTAACCGGTTAACGCAGACAGAACAGCAATATTTCCACAACTCACAACAGTGTTAACCGGTTAACGCCCTGGGTTAACCGGTTAACGCAAGACAGAAAGTTGTCCCTGCGCTAACACGAAGCAGAATGCAGAATTCTCCGCATTTTCCGCCGTTGGAGGACTTCCGGACCTCCGATTCCAATTCCGTAAAAAGCGATACGCTCGGGGAACCACGACTCACACAATTACCGATTCAATCACAGCTTAAACACAGTTTATTCATCACAAATTTTCAGCACTCATCATCCCAATTAGGGTCAATTCAACGGTTTATCACTACCCATTACATGTTAATCTATAATACCCATTAAACGACGATAAACCCCCCTTACCTGAATTAACCCGGCGAATCTTTAAGCTTCAAGCTTTTCTCTTCTCCAACCTTCTTCCTCTTGCTCTGCTCTTTGCCCTTTTCCTCTTTTCAGCCGTTTCTCTGCTTTTCACGTAAAACCCTCTTTACCAAAAAATGGAACTCTTTTTCCTTATTTCCATCTTATATATTTTCCAATAATTATTATTCCAATAATAATAATAATAATAATAATCCAATAATTCCAATTATTTTAATTAAATTAATAAATATAATATTAACTTAAATTAAATAATTATCTTATTTTTATCGGGGTGTTACAACTCTCCCCCACTAAAAGAGTTTTCGTCCTCGAAAACATACCTCAAGCGAATAGCTCCGGATAAGACTCCTTCATCTGACTCTTAAGTTCCCATGTCATGCTTTCGCCCGCAGCTCCCGACCAAACGACTTTAACCAACACAATCTCTTTTCCTCGAAGAGTCTTTGTGTCACGATCTTCAACTCGTACAGGCTTTGTCTCCATTGTTAAATTATCCCGCACTTGCACATCATCCATACTAACCACATGAGACGGATCTGAGACATACTTCCGAAGCTGCGACACATGGAATACATCATGCAAATTCGAAAGATTAGGTGGTAATGCCATCCGATAAGCAACTTTTCCAACCCGTTCTAAGATTTGATACGGACCAATGAAGCGAGGAGTGAGCTTTTTAGACTTCAAAGCCCTCCCAACACCGGTCACAGGCGTGACTCTCAAAAACACATGGTCACCAGCTTGAAATTCTAATTCCTTCTTCCGCTTGTCATGGTAACTCTTCTGCCTACTCTGAGAAGCTTTCATCTTCTCTCGGATAGACTTCACTTTCTCGGTAGTTTGTCGAACTAACTCTGGTCCAAGTACTACACCCTCACCAGATTCGTGCCAACACAACGGAGTTCTACATCTACGACCATACAATGCTTCAAGAGGCGCCATTCCGATACTAGAATGGTAACTATTATTATATGTGAACTCGATCAATGGAAGATAAGTGTCCCACGAACCTCCTTGTTCAAGAACACAAGCTCTCAGTAAATCCTCCAATGACTGAATAGTTCTCTCTGTTTGGCCATCAGTTTGAGGATGATATGCCGAACTCAACCTCAACTTAGAGCCCAACGAATCTTGCAGACTTTTCCAAAATCCCGATGTAAACCTCGGATCTCTGTCCGACACAATACACAGAGGAACACCATGCAACTTTACAATTACTCGGATGTAAATCTCTGCCAACTTCGGAAACCAAACTCATATCACGAAATTGCTCAATTAATTCCAACTCCTTAATCATCATTGCTGACACATGCAAGGTCTTTCTACTTAAAGCATCGGCCACAACATTTGCTTTTCCTGGATGATAATTCAACCCGAAATCATAATCCTTAAGCAATTCTAGCCACCTACGTTGTCTCATGTTCAGCTCTTTCTGATCAAAAAGATACTTTAAACTTTTATGATCGCTGAAAACTTCAAATCTGGAACCATAAAGGTAATGCCTCCAGATTTTTAGCACAAACACCACAGCAGCAAGTTCAAGATCATGCGTAGGATAGTTCTTTTCATGAATTCTTAACTGTCGCGACGCATAAGCAATTACTTTATTATTTTGCATGAGCACACCTCCCAAGCCCATCAATGAAGCATCACAGTAGATTATAAACGGTTCCTCCGGATTTGGCAAAGTCAAAACCGGCGCCGACGTCAATCTCCTTTTTAATTCATTAAAACCCTCTTCGCACTGAACATCCCACACGAAAGCTTTACCCTTACAAGTTAATTTAGTCAACGGAAGTGCTAACTTAGAAAATCCTTCAATAAACCTTCTATAATATCCAGCTAACCCCAAAAAGCTTCTAATCTCGGTAACCGACTTAGGAGTCTCCCATTGCAATACAGCTTCTACCTTGGAAGGATCTACAGCAATACCTTTTCCTGAAATTACATGGCCGAGAAAACTGACTTCTCTTAACCAAAATTCACACTTGGACAGCTTCGCATACAATTTCTTATCTTTCAAAACATCCAACACTAATCTCAAATGTTCCTTGTGCTCTTCTTCGGACTTAGAGTAAATCAAAATATCATCAATAAATACTACCACAAAATGATCCAGATAAGTATGGAAAATACGATTCATGTATTCCATAAATACTCCCGGCGCATTAGTCACACCGAAAGGCATCACAGAATACTCATAATGTCCATACCGAGTTCTGAACGCTGTCTTCTGGATGTCTTCATCTTTCACTTTGATCTGATGATAGCCCGATCTCAAATCAATTTTACTGAACACACAAGCACCCACTAATTGATCCATCAAATCATCTATTCTCGATAGTGGATACTTATTCTTGATCGTTACTTTATTCAATTGTCTATAATCGATACAAAGCCTCATACTACCATCTTTCTTCTTTACTAGCAACACTGGAGCTCCCCACGGTGACACACTTGGTCTTATAAACTTCTTCTCAAGTAAGTCTTCCAATTGCTTCTTTAATTCACACAATTCAGATGCCGACATTCTATACGGTGCCATCGAAACAGGCCTAGTACCAGGCACCAGATCAATAGTAAATTTAACTTCCCTCTCTGGCGGCACACTAGGAATTTCATCAGGAAAAACTTCAGGGAATTCTTTCACCACTAACAGTTCCTCTATCTTAGCTTTATTCTCAACCGACAACGTCGCCATCAAAGAAAACATCTGAGCTCCCTCTTTCATTAATTTTCGCAATTCTCTGAAAGGTAATAAGTCAACTCCTTCCTCTTTAGGAGTGGAAAACCTCACCGACTTATGATGACAATTTATGTGGACATAATTATACTCCAACCAGTTCATACCAAGAATTACATCCATCCCACCCAACGGCAAACATACTAAATCAACATAGAAATCTTTATCGAAGATCGACAAAGGACAATTTAAACACACCAAGGAAGTAGTTGTTGATCCCTTAGCTGGGGTCTCAACAATCAATTCACCATCCAAAGCGGACAATTTTAAACCCAGTCTTCGAGCACAGTTAGCAGAAATAAAACAGTGTGTAGCACCGGTATCAATAATAGTAATTAAAGGAGTACCATTTATGAAACATGTACCTCGGATAAGTCTGTCCTCACTGGAGGTTTGAGTTCCGGTCAATGCGAACACCTTTCTAGTTTGAGATTTCTTTGGCTTCTGACACTGACTTCCAATATGCCCTTCTTCGCCACAATTAAAACAAATCATTTCCTTGTGCTTGCAATCAGCTATTGCATGGCCAATCTTACCACAGCGAAAACACCTCTTTACTTCAGCAGTGCATACATTACTCTTATGACCAGCCTGACCACATTTGAAGCAAACTATACCAGCAGGAGCACCTCCCCTACTAGTCCTCTGAGCTGGAGCAGCTCCTTGTTTCCCTTTTCCCACTGGAGCATCATACGGCTTGCCACGATTTTGATGTTGCTTGCCCCTGCGGTCACTGACAATCTTGTAATGAGCATTATTGTCTTCTTCAAATATCCTGCAGCTATCCACCAATTCAGTAAAAATGCGTATCTTCTGATACCCAACAGCCTTCTTAATTTCAGAGCGCAGTCCATTCTCAAACTTGATGCACTTTGAAAATTCAGCACCAGCACCAGTGTAATGAGGATAAAATTTGGACAACTCCACAAATTTTGCAGCATAATCAGTGACAGACAAGTTTCCTTGCTTCAGCTCAAGGAACTCAATTTCTTTCTTACCACGGACATCCTCCGGATAATACTTTCTCATGAATTCCCTACGGAATACATCCCAAGTAATGACTTCACCTACCACGGTCAACCTCTCGTGAGTCTCTAGCCACCAGTCATCAGCTTCGACTGCTAGCATGTGAGTACCATACCGAACCTTCTGAGCTGGAGTGCAATCCATAACACGGAAGATTCTCTCGATCTCTTTCAACCATCCCAAGGCTGCATCTGGATCATGCTTCCCTTTAAACACCGGCGGATTCTCTCTTTGAAAAGTCGCCAAGCTACGTGATCCAGCATCTCCACCAGCATTTGGCAAGTTCTGCACAGCTTGTGCCATCGCTTGCATTGCGGCAACCATTGCAGCGTCATTCCTTCCAGCCATTTCAACTTATCACCACAACACAACTTAAAAGTTAGATTAGTAACAATACACAATTGTTAGACAATAACGACACGACAACTGGCCGGACAGACCGACCTGCTCTGATACCACTAATGTAACACCCTTCTAAAATACCCCAAATATTTAATTAGAATAACAATATATCAATCAGAGTAATTATGCAATTAAGGGTGTCACACAATCATTTCACACCATTCACCATAATAACTGTCATGCTCTATCATTAATTCAAAACATAAAGCATTTGCACATTACGCAGCGGAATAGAAATCAAATCAATCATGCAAAACATGTAACACATTACATGTAAAATTATTCAACAAGGTAAAACATCCCGTCCCGATGTTACATCTATTCAGAGCATGACCCACTAAGGAGACTACACTAGACTCCAAGCACTAGCTTCTACTCAATCACTGCTCGTTACCTGAAAAATAGTTGTAAGGGTGAGTTCCTCAATCGATATAAAAAGCATTATAAAATATCATGTCATGTTAAGTAATTTGACACATTAATCACCCTAATCACATCACACATTCAGTAACGGCACATCAACTCAAATGTCATACTCAATATCAACACAAGCACCACTGCTCAATTAAATTAAATACTCATACAACAAACTAACAAAATGCAACTCTAATGAGACTCGACTCGTCATGCATGTGGTACCATTTGGAGTAAACTCCCAACTTAAAATTTGCCAATTTAACGAGGCATCAAGGCTTAAGCCTTCAACTTTCAACTTTTGCCAATCCAGGCCAACGTGGTGTGAGCAAAGCTCCGACTTAATGCATATGAATTCCGACAACATGATAACAATAGCAACACAACAATGTCTTCAACATAATCAACTTATAATCAACTTTGACATACACGACTTTAAATTCCGACAACCGGATAATAATAGCAACACAACAATGTTTTCAACATAATCAACTTATAATCAACTTTGACATAAACTAAGTACTATATAATTCCATTCCAAAACGTACACAAGATTCATTTATCAATTTTTTTTCTCTTTCCCACAGTGTTAACCGGTTAACGCCCTGGGTTAACCGGTTAACGCAGACAGAACACGCTTTCTGGCAAAACTCAACAGTGTTAACCGGTTAACGCCCTAGGTTAACCGGTTAACGCAGACAGAACAGCAATATTTCCACAACTCACAACAGTGTTAACCGGTTAACGCCCTGGGTTAACCGGTTAACGCAAGACAGAAAGTTGTCCCTGCGCTAACACGAAGCAGAATGCAGAATTCTCCGCATTTTCCGCCGTTGGAGGACTTCCGGACCTCCGATTCCAATTCCGTAAAAAGCGATACGCTCGGGGAACCACGACTCACACAATTACCGATTCAATCACAGCTTAAACACAGTTTATTCATCACAAATTTTCAGCACTCATCATCCCAATTAGGGTCAATTCAACGGTTTATCACTACCCATTACATGTTAATCTATAATACCCATTAAACGACGATAAACCCCCCTTACCTGAATTAACCCGGCGAATCTTTAAGCTTCAAGCTTTTCTCTTCTCCAACCTTCTTCCTCTTGCTCTGCTCTTTGCCCTTTTCCTCTTTTCAGCCGTTTCTCTGCTTTTCACGTAAAACCCTCTTTACCAAAAAATGGAACTCTTTTTCCTTATTTCCATCTTATATATTTTCCAATAATTATTATTCCAATAATAATAATAATAATAATAATCCAATAATTCCAATTATTTTAATTAAATTAATAAATATAATATTAACTTAAATTAAATAATTATCTTATTTTTATCGGGGTGTTACAACTCTCCCCCACTAAAAGAGTTTTCGTCCTCGAAAACATACCTCAAGCGAATAGCTCCGGATAAGACTCCTTCATCTGACTCTCAAGTTCCCATGTCATGCTTTCGCCCGCAGCTCCCGACCAAACGACTTTAACCAACACAATCTCTTTTCCTCGAAGAGTCTTTGTGTCACGATCTTCAACTCGTACAGGCTTTGTCTCCATTGTTAAATTATCCCGCACTTGCACATCATCCATACTAACCACATGAGACGGATCTGAGACATACTTCCGAAGCTGCGACACATGGAATACATCATGCAAATTCGAAAGATTAGGTGGTAATGCCATCCGATAAGCAACTTTTCCAACCCGTTCTAAGATTTGATACGGACCAATGAAGCGAGGAGTGAGCTTTTTAGACTTCAAAGCCCTCCCAACACCGGTCACAGGCGTGACTCTCAAAAACACATGGTCACCAGCTTGAAATTCTAATTCCTTCTTCCGCTTGTCATGGTAACTCTTCTGCCTACTCTGAGAAGCTTTCATCTTCTCTCGGATAGACTTCACTTTCTCGGTAGTTTGTCGAACTAACTCTGGTCCAAGTACTACACCCTCACCAGATTCGTGCCAACACAACGGAGTTCTACATCTACGACCATACAATGCTTCAAGAGGCGCCATTCCGATACTAGAATGGTAACTATTATTATATGTGAACTCGATCAATGGAAGATAAGTGTCCCACGAACCTCCTTGTTCAAGAACACAAGCTCTCAGTAAATCCTCCAATGACTGAATAGTTCTCTCTGTTTGGCCATCAGTTTGAGGATGATATGCCGAACTCAACCTCAACTTAGAGCCCAACGAATCTTGCAGACTTTTCCAAAATCCCGATGTAAACCTCGGATCTCTGTCCGACACAATACACAGAGGAACACCATGCAACTTTACAATTACTCGGATGTAAATCTCTGCCAACTTCGGAAACCAAACTCATATCACGAAATTGCTCAATTAATTCCAACTCCTTAATCATCATTGCTGACACATGCAAGGTCTTTCTACTTAAAGCATCGGCCACAACATTTGCTTTTCCTGGATGATAATTCAACCCGAAATCATAATCCTTAAGCAATTCTAGCCACCTACGTTGTCTCATGTTCAGCTCTTTCTGATCAAAAAGATACTTTAAACTTTTATGATCGCTGAAA